>NW_015440949.1:1366988-1415376 GCF_000150705.2 Paracoccidioides lutzii | reverse complement strand
TCCTCTACAACCTCCATCTCTGCTCTTGGGCTAGATGTACAGACTAATAACTGCATCTACTATGCAATTAAGTCTTCCTTGCCCGCAATGTATATGTCCAACCCACCCCCAAATTCCCCCTCTTACTCGACGATTCTCTCCCTAAATGATCAAAGAGGACGTCACTTTTCAGATGCTACAAGCTTGAAAAAAAGAAGGAGAGACGTTGGTAATTGGGATAACCAGATCAATGACAATATGGGTAAATGGTAGGCTACCCTGATAATCCTTGTCATGTCAGCCTCTCAACTTGTTGTCTACTTTTTTGTTCGTACTGCTGATCCCCTTCCTCTCTGAAATCAGCGCCATTTTCATGCCTGGCAACGCTCAACACATCGAAGAGAAATTTAAAGATGGATACATTCAGTTCGTGAAAGAATCGTCGTTGGGCGCTGCAACTTCTAAATTTGCCGCTTGGCCCTGCCCTGAGAGGAGAGCACCTCACATTCGACCATGTTTACAACCCGGGCCGATGAAACGAAGGCGTTTTTTACAGCAGCAACAGCAAGGCCAGCAAGGCCAGCAATTGCAAGATTGGAATGCCATTTCAACTGACCTACCCATGGCACAAAAACATCATTTCTACAACACCGACATTGAAAACATCATACCCGCATCTTCCGCAACATCAATATCAAAATTGTCCCCACCACATTCTAGGATGAAATTCAACATGCATGGAGACTATCCTACTACTCTACCCCTGCCAGTATCAGAATTGTCCCAACCGCAAACCAATAAGACCGCATCACTCTCTACTCTATCCCCGTGTCACATCTGCCATCGCTGCCCAACGACACGCACCATCCTAGACGCCTACGCCAACTGCGACCTGTGTGCGGAACGAACTTGTTATATCTGTCTGCGGGAGTGCATGTCTATGGATTGCAACGTGTCTCACTCTCCCTTGAACCCAAATTCAGGCGGTAGGAAAGACGATAATGAGGTGAAAGGTCCAGATTGGCGAGAATATACCTCACCATTCAACACCCTGCCCAGACATGAAGGACAGACTAGTGAGAGGATAGGGAGAAAAGTATGTTCATGGTGTGCAGTTGAAGGCGTCACGGAAGGTGGAGAAGAGGTTGTGAGATGTCTTGCCTGTGTAGCCGGTTGGTAAACCCTGCCCTCTTGTGATTAGGCTGCCGTTCAATTGGCATGGGAGGGGCGATTCCAATAATGTCTTGGTGGAAGGAATACTCACGTATATATTCTGCAGATGAATAATTCTCCTTTGATTCCGGAGGCTGGGAAGGGAATCGATTATCCTAATTCGTTTTTTCTTTCTTTCTTTTTTCCCCCTGCAGCAGTCCTGTGAAAGCTTCTGTTTGGACGGAACCAGAGCGCCCAGCTTTTGCTTTTCACCTTTTTTGTGATAGATTGACGGCAACGGCATACAAATCATTATCATTATCATTATCATTATCATTATCATCATCATCATTATTATTTATTTAATTATTTGGACATTCGTATGGTTTCATGGCGGGAGATTTCTTTTATTAGCAAGCGAGATATACAGTGCCCCATCACGAGACGATATTCTCCTGCGTTCTAGAGTACACCAACCTGCTGCATGTTTAATGACATCCACCGAGTGGAGCCTGCTATGCTTCTTGAATTTGGCATTGAGCTAGAATTAGGCCCCTGTTGCTTTATATGTACGTCCATCGCTGCTATAAACTTGACAAGGCCAAAATAAAGGAATATATAACTAAAATAAACTGAGGTAAAGATGAATTCTTAGTGTTCAGATAACACGTGACTCTTAAAACCAAAGCCCGTTTCTTTTCCTGGAAGATGATCCTCAACGTATAGCCGTCCTCCCAAATTATTGAGATCTAAATGCCAAAATTTAATATAAATTAAAGCAAATGTACCAATGCAAATGTTAAAGAAACAAGTGCCGGGATAAGGATATATAACCCCAATTGTAGGAGTTCTACGTGGGAGAAACCTAAACAAAACACAAAGTAAAAAAGAATAGAATAGCAAATGGCAACACCCAATCTACCCCAATCTACCCCCCAAACCTCATCTCCGCCTTCGAAAACCTCCACAACCCCTTTAGAAACTTCTGATACTCCACCGCCTCCCCGCCACCTGTGATCAAACTCCCCTTATTCCCCGTACAATATATCTCCGTCAGCCGCAGCTGCCACGGCGGATACCCATCCAGCAGCACGTACGGCCCAAACACCATCAACAGATCCGGATCAGACTTCATCAACACCGCTGTAGCTGCGTCATTCTCCGTACCCGCCGTAACAGTGCTGCCCGAAGAAGACCGCGGCAAATCCATCATCAGCGTACTCCCCGTCCCACTCGACGAGGAAACGCTATTCCTCTCGTCGAAGTGCGGATCGGACATATCAGTCGGTGGTGGTGTGGGTGGAGATGTCAGTTCGCTGATCTCTGCGTCGATTAGCTTCGGGCTTATATCTTGTGGGGACAGTTTGCCGTGTTGGGCCATTTCGGCCAAGGTTTTGGTGAGGTCGACGAGGGTTTCGCGGCCGTCTGTGGACGAGAGGAGGAGGAGGGTGAGGATGGCTTGGTTTGCTTTTGAGGAGGAGGGGCAGAGGGTTGGTGAGTAGATGGTGTGGTGTGGGGCGAAGAGGCGGAGGGTTGGTTGGTGTGTTGGGGGTCCGTAGTAGGTTGAGAGTTTGTTTATGACTATTTTGTGGAGGGTGGGGATGTAGGATTTTAGGATGCCTGTGTTGCTTGTGTCAGTATGTGGTTTCACCAGTCGCCCGTCTCTCAGGGAAGTTAAGAAATAAGGGGTTTCAATTCGCACCTGTTTTCTCATATACACTCAACATCGGAATTCCCGCACACGAGCTCCATGCCGCCAACTCCGCCACCTCGTCCATAATCACATTTAACCCATCTTCGTCCTTCCTCAGTGTCAGCACGATACTCAGATGCTGTGGCAACTGGCTCAGGCCGCGCACATCCTTGTGTATCAGCTCCGGGGTGCGGTGATGGTAGTAGAGAATTGCCAGGATTCTATCGATAATCGCATGGTAGGCCTGGCGAAACCTGATATAGATGCTGAAGAAGACATGGATTAAGAAGAAAACGAGATAGTGTAGTTTCGACTTCAGAAATGTTCGGATAGGTTTCTTCTTCTGCTTATACTTCTGTTTACCTCTGATAGCCGGGTCTGGGAGATAGGGCTTGATGAGCTCCTCACGTTCAGCGGGTGTGAGCCTGGAAGTCTCAATGCGCGAGTCCCGTCGGATACGCGGTCCCGTAGTAGGTAAAGCCATGAGCAGGGCGAGAGCCGGCAGAGCCAGCAGACGCAGACTGGAAGCGATATATCTCGGCCGGCTTGGGGATTAAGAAATGTCTGATGTCTGATATATTCGGGTTACTATTGTTCAGGGACAGGTTCCCACGGATCCATATATACACATATGTCCTTCAGATAGGAAAGAAAAATTAGCACATCTCAAGTTGGAAATGGGTTTTGTCTTTGTGCTGGTAGAAATTTACTTTATGCAGTGGTGCGAGAGCTGGTAAACGTTGAGTCTTGATTTTTCAAATATCTCTTTGTGTCCACTCTCGAGGTTTATGAAGGGTCGCCTTCGCGTCATCATGTTTTTGGGCTGCAATTTGGTGGCAGATCTATTTACCTGTAGTGTATAGAACTGCACCACAGAAATACAAATATCGGTAAAAGATAAACATATATCCCTTTGTTACTTATTTTCACTGTGAAAATCTATTCAAATTAAATCAAAAAAAAAAAAAAATGCAGAGGATAGATGAGATTTCTGTGGGTGTCATTAACAGCCTCACGTGGAAATATGGCGCTGTTCAATTATCTCGACACCAACACCACACAGTTAGCAAGTTAAATGAACAACGGTTGTAACAACAACCACGAGAGCCATATGAAATCTGCGGACACCCACTACATTTGACAGTCTAGCTCAATTATTACCCGGCGGTTTTACCACAACTACTCAATTATGACTAAACCGCCTTTCTACTATTCCTCCGAACAATGATAGCGCGCCAACGCTTGAAACTCTACCACCATGACAGATAACCCGTCCTTGAATTCGCAAAGCGCTCATTCAACCGCCACCAGGTCCATTTTCAACAAAGGCCCCGCATTTACCCTTGAAACCTTTTCCAGCCGCGACTTCATCGTCAAGGATTTCGTCGAATCCCTATCGGACACTGCCATCCCCCCATCGCAGCGTCGATCTGGTGGTTCCGGCGGAAGCCAACCCTTCGACCCAAAACCCCTGATCCGTACATTCGAGCATGCCCAGCGTCGCATGGTCGAGTTGTCTGGCGACCTAGAACTACGAGAAAACGAGCTATCCGCTGCTGTGAGAAGGGCAGAAGCCCAACATGCCCAGAATGTTAGTTCCCTTGGCCTCAAGTTGACTCAGGCCATTGAGTCGTTTCAGAAGTTGGATAGCTCTCTCAATGGACGACCAGGAAATGCCGAAGGTGATGGCAATGTTGCTGTTGAAACGGGTAAGAAGTTGGAAGAGCTAGATCTCCAGCGAAGGAGGGCTTTGGATGCGCATTTCTTGATCGAGTGCTGGGATGAAGTCAGTAACCGTGGGGAATTATCTCTGTTAGAAAACTTGAGACGATCGGGGAGCGGTGAGGGAAAGGTCAGATCTGCCCATATCGCTAGACAGTTGCTCAGGATAAGTCAAAGTCTGGACCCGGCAAGCTGGAGTGACACTAACGGCACCCCTACGATTATTGGGATGGATGCGAACGGCTCGTCTACTTCGAAAAGAATAAATACAAGAGAAATTATTGAGAAGTTTTCAGAGACCTTGGAGAAGGATTTGCTTAAACAGTTTGACGACTTTTATCGGAAAGCAAACTTTGATGGCATGCGAGACTGTGCAGCTGTACTATACGATTTCAACGGCGGCGCGAGTGTCGTTGGGTTATTTGTTAATCAACATCAGTTCTTCATTGACCGCAGCCAGCTCATCACTGAGGAAATTGGAGGTGACGTGGAAACATGGGAAAGGCTGGCCGATCCCGATGCTGACCCTCCAGGCATTGAACCAAGCCTGCAGTCACTTGTTGATGAGGTTAAGGTGGTCGTTCAGGAGGAATCGACGATTATAAAACGAGCATTCCCATACTATGAGCAGGTTCTTGACAAGTTTCTTCAGAGAATTTTCCAGCAGTCGATACAGCAACGATTAGAGATGGTACTAGACAAAGCCAACAGTGTATCATCTCTGGCCTTCTTAAGATCGCTCCAGACAGCTCGGAGTTATATTAGTGGTCTAGTGGATGATATGAAATCTCATGGATTGACAGAATATCCAGAAGCCATATCCTCAAAAACTGCTCTTATTTTGGACCAGCAATTGGAAGACCTTTTTATTCCATACTTTAGTGGCTCATCATACCTTGAAAGAGAGAAGAGAAATCTGGAAGAACTTTATACGTCACTGATGTTCAAGTTCACAACCTTCCATACTCGCCGAAAGAAAGCTACCACCACTTTTATGTCATCCCTTGCTAAATCTGGCAGCGAACTCATCAACTCTGCCAAAGACGCCTATCTCAATCGACTCGATTCCTCAGATTTTACCCCCACTCAGAAGAGTATGTTACTACGCGTAGCTGGACTGAAAGACAATACAGATTTGCAAAAACAGCATGAAATCGAGCTCACAGAGGAAGACGGCATTTTGAATATCGCCTTTGCGAAACGAATGCTGAAGTGGCTGGCGGAAGGAGTTGGACGAGATCTAGAGTTGAGCGTTAGTAGCGAAATACCAAAGGATGTCTCTGCGCTTCTCACTATGCTTTTAACTATGATGGGAGAGGGATATGTTGAACTTGCGCTTGACGGAGCTCTCGAATCAGGCTCAAGCCAAGAGTTCACCAAGACGAAGCCGGACTTTTCATATCTTCGCAATTTGCGTGCGGCAATTAGCATCACTCATCTCATGATAACATGCATAAACACCGTACTTATTCCACTAGCTGCTGGGAACATTACAATTAGAAGGGACATGGAGAAGAAGACCGCCCTCATGATGAACCGCATCGAAGATAAGATCAATTCCATCGAACAAAAGACTGTGGACGTCACTTTATCGTGGGTTTCACGGCTCCTTTCCGGCCAGAAAAAAAATGATTTTCGCCCGAAGGAAGGTGCGGCGGATGGTGGCACTGCGTGGTTGGAGATGTTACAAACTCCCGTAAGTTTTTCACTTTTCTTTTCTTTTCTTTTCTTTTTTCCTTCCGCACAGCCAAACGCGTTTGCCGTCGATAAGGATATGTATTAAAGGAGCTCAATTGCTGACTTCGTCACAGACCTGCGCAGCCATTTCCACATTCCTAACCTGGCTGCACACCACGATCCTCACCTCCCTACCCGCCAGCGGCTCCAACGTTAAAATATTTCTCACTGAAATAGCCCTGGGGGTCCGCACCTTGCTCCTCGAGCACTT
The DNA here is from genome assembly GCF_000150705.2 of Paracoccidioides lutzii. NCBI lineage: Eukaryota > Fungi > Ascomycota > Eurotiomycetes > Onygenales > Ajellomycetaceae > Paracoccidioides > Paracoccidioides lutzii. The sequence continues at coordinate 1,408,882 of NW_015440949.1, read as the reverse complement.
CAAACGCTTCCCAGTGAACGGCCCCGGCGGCCTCATGGTCACCAAAGACATGACCTGCTACGCAGACCTGCTGCGTTCCTGGGACATCGATGATGCCGTCAAGGGCGTTGGTGGTGCGCTTGATGTCTTACTGGAAGTTGGTAGCCTGTTTGTCGTTGGTCCCGAAGCACTGAGAGAGAGGGTCCGGGCGGGAACCACAGCGACAGGTGGCAGGGATGCAGGTTGCTCTGGAAGCAGTAGGACAGGAGCATCTGGGGGTACGGCGCAAGGGGCGCCGGGGACGGGATTATCGGTTCAGGAAGTTAGGGCTTATATTTTGAGGAGGGAGGATTCGGGATCTGCGGGGATGCAGAGTGTTTTTAATACTCTATAATGGAGAGGGAGTGGTGGCGCTTCGAGCTACGTGGAAAAGGAATCAGATGTGTAGGATGTTTTTTGTATTTTCTTAATTTTGATTCCCCATTTCTTTTCCATTTTCATTCATGTTATGAATGTGTTGGACTACTTTTGTTTGAAAAAAATTTGCAAGGGAGTTGGGGCAAGAATTTACCCCGTTGCACCGTCAATATTTCTAACATAAATATTCCCCAATCGTCTTATTTTTGATATTCCCAACGCTTATCCCGTCAATACATGTGCTTATATCAATTCGCGAATTAGAAATCTCCTTTTTGTCCCTTGTATCACCGTCCTTTACCAATCAAACGGCAGTCTCCCGCCCGCCATATCCATGTTGACCGGCACCAGATGTACGTCCAATTTTGTCGGTTAAGGTGGCATCTACTTGGGTAAAGGCACCGGCGTGCACCAACTTCCAATAAATCCATATTTACTTCAGCCGTTTTATATCATACCAGCACTCTATGCATATTCCCTGGTAAGCGAGCTTGGGCTTGCAGAGTTGATACTTTAGAGGGTAGGTCCACATATCAAATTCACGGACCTGAGCCCCTTGAATATGCGTTCGTTCGGTAGAGATTCGAAGGACAATCATGGATAGATGATTAATTAATTATTTCTAGTGGGTCTGGCTTCCATAAGACTTTGAACCTAAAAAGGATAAGAATCACAGGGCTCCTTGTCCACCAAAGATCCTAAAAGTCTCGGAGCGTGGTGAGAGGAGCAAGTCGATCTCTAGTAGCCAAGGGCTTTTCTCTCTCCTTTTCATGTCCTAGAATCTCGGATCTAATTCTCTGTAAAGTGGCAATCTGATAAAGATTCGAATCCTCTCGAAAAATTCACTGTCAAGGAGTGCCCTACTCTGAATTACATAGAGGTCCTCGTAACGCATTTGTTTGATCAATAGTACGAGACCCGATCGACTTCATCATTTGTTCTAGGGCATATCTATCAGCGCCCATGTCGGAACAATCCTATCGCGATGCAATTAGGGAAACTAGCTACCAATCAACGCCACCAACCACTCCATCAGCTCTCTTGCCATCGTGACCATGCATTCCACTGAGCGCCGCTGGTTCGTAATATATCCGATCAGTTTTCCTGTTTATTTGTTCAATTTCTCTCCAAATATAACCCAGGAAAGGAAGTAAATAGGAAGTGTCTCTGGAAGGGTGGGAGAAAGTCCTCTAGTAGATTTATATATAAACTCCTTTCCATCCGGTAGTTGGATATTGTTAAAAAAGAATCTTCCAAATCGAATCTCACTCTATCTCAAAATTATCCCAAGAAACGTAAAGCCTTCAATAAAATTCCCTTTAAACCCTCAAACAATGAGGCTCCGCATCATGAACATACTCGTTTCCAGCCTTCTGCTGACCGTTGCCGGCGTCGAGGCCTGCCAATGCCGTCAGGGTTCCAGACAGGGCCAATACTGCGGGCACTGCTCCCAAGTTCTTCCTACCGCCGATTTCATCTATAACCATGTGTACGAATGCAATCCGAGCGGAGGCTGTCGGGACTATGGCTACCGCAGGGACTGCGATAGCGATCGTAACCCCTGTCCATTTTAGTTAGAGAGGTATGAGACATCTCTCTCTCAGAAGTTCGATTCCTTCTGTGCAGCTTGTTTGTAAGGCGGTAAAAGAAAAGAGCTAATTATTTTATATCCTGAAGATTCCTCAGATAGACCAGTAATGTTATGGCTGGTCGTGAAGGACGACGGACCATGGCCAAGTGGGCAGTGGTTGCAGAATGCGGCTGAGAATTTAAATGATTGAGGTTGGAATGTGGATATATGCGCGCACTCAAGGGACAGAGAAATGGCCGCATTACGTCTAGTGTCCGACTGGTTTGCTCCTCATCGTGTGGGGTCAGATTGCTTAAAGCGGGGAATAAAAATAGCGCTCAGCTGCTGAATATCCAACTGAGGTCGAAAAAAGGCTTGAGATATGCGCAGCTAACGTTAACTATGTAACTAATTAGTTAACGGTTAGCAGTATCTCTTGGCGGCGGGGGCCCTTTCAACCGCCCCATGATGGCTGATGATTTTAAAACCCATGTGTATTCCCGAATATTGCAATAAAAAAAAAAATGCAATGGTCGAATTATTGTGCTCAAGCATCTCCTCCGACTATTTATAAATCACCAACATTTAAGTAAAATCTATAAATAAATGAACCCCAGGGTAAAAATCCGACAAATTTCAGTGGCACAATCGCAGCCAGCTTGACAAAAAAGAAAAAAAGAAAGGGGGAAAACCAAATATATATATATATATATATATATATATATATCTAAATTTCACACTTCCCCAACATCGCATATACTGGCCCACCGGATGTTCTTCAACCCTTGTGGCACCGACAGCCCCTCAACCGTCCAACTAGCAACAATCAACTCAAAGGCCCAAGCAAGAATCGTTTTCCCCCAATGCGTTTCCCTGCCCCAGATCGCATCCTCGATCACTGCCCCAATCCCATTTAAAAGAAAGAAGGCGTAGATCCTCGCGAGGGCATCGAATGGTAAAAGTGGCTTCAGGCCATACACATGAAAAAATCCCATCATCCCAAAGGCTGCAATCACACCAACTGCTCTGGCTATCGACACCGGTACGCCATATCTCTGTGGTAGATTAGATCGTATTGGGTTATATGCGAGCGAGCGACAGGGGCTGGCAAATGCACTGTGCCACGTTTCGCTCCAGAACGTGCTGAGCGATGTTGCTGTGTAGAGTGGTCCAAAAAGTGGAGGGCTATTGTGATAACGGAGCATAAGCTGTATGGATTCCCAAAGGATATATATGGCCAGAAGCACTTCCAATGCAACCACTGTTGGGTTCGATTGCGGAAATAACGTCTGCAGTGTGGCAAAGGCTAGTCCGTGTAGGACAAAATTGACCCGTTCTGAAAATTGCGGCTTCCAATGTTTCGATTTGTTGGAACTTCCCCGTCCGTTGCGATGACTACTTTCATTTTGGACCCTTGAGGGGCTGGGCGCTGGTGCAGGGCCGAGTCGCGCATGGTTTGGTGTAAAAGATTCGTACCGCAACTCCGTCAGATACAGAAGAGCAAGAACACTGTACGAAGGCTGCGGGTTGTACGCATACTTCGGGGGGTTGTGGCGCCGCACGAACAAGTCTAGCGCTTTCATCACGCCGATGGCAACTGTATTGCGGTCAGAAGAGTTTTCAACTTTGGCAATTGTGTAACACTTTGGTACATATAATATCGAACGTTTTTCGATCTCCGTTCATCCCTTGAAAAAAAAAAAAATCGATATCTTTAAATGATCTTCCCATGTTTCTCACGAAACACAACGGCTCGGTAATTGACACTTTGCAAACAAGCTTGATATATGCAATATGAATGTAAAAATCAAGTATAAAAGAACGCGAAGATAGAAAAGAGACCGATTTCCCTTACCAACAAAGAGCTGCATGCTTCTAACCATATTGCACTCCAGCACCACCAAGCAGCTACTTCCAACGAACCCAATACTTGCCAGTAGGCAAAGAACTTCGAATTTCTTGATTTGATGTTTGACGAGCGCGTAGAGCGAGAAGTAAAGTAGCAAAGTAGGCAATATTAAAGACACAACACCCGAACACAAATTAGCTCCTATTTGCCAGAGCGCACTAGGCGCCTCGGCGGCAGAGTCAACGAGATGAAATGACGGGCTGGTCATGGCTCCAGAGTGAACGGATTTGAAGCCAATGGTATAGCCCGGCTATATTTTGCCGTTTATGAATGGTTAATAATAGCTCAACATGTAAAGATTGAAGGCTTTTCGGAGTGTCCGCGAGGTTGATAGGCAGTGTCAAAAACCAAGAAACAGGGAAATGATTGGAGGGGGCACGGTTTTGTGCCCCCACTTGTGTGATGCGAGCTGCAACTCTCGGGTATCTGAGGGGTAAATTGAAAGAATGATATGTAACTATATAACAAAGAAAAATGAGTATAAATATAGAGTTTTGGCCCTGCTGGTTTGATAGAGAATGGGTTCAGACTTAACAAAGCAAATGACAGTGACGTTGGCAATTGTCCGGTTCTCTCCACTGCAGCCTGCCTTGGGGAAATAAAATATGAAAAGGCATTATCACATGCAGGGTTACAAAGATGGAATAGGATCACATTCCTGCAGAAGAGGGCTGAAAGGAGCGCGAATAATTGGATGCTCAGATCCTGGTTGATGAGAAGATGTCATTAGTTGATGATTTCTTCAGAGAACGGGGAAAACCTCCCTGTTCTTAACAGAGAATTCAAAAATAAAGAAATAAATAAAAATAAATAAAATAAAAATAAATGAATGAATTTTAACTTCGCGAGTCAGTTGGCTCTTTTTTTTTTTTTTAAACTTTTTGATGTTTCACACATAGTTTTATATGATACCTGTAAACTGACCGATTGCAAAAGGTTGCTAACTACGAAGAATGACTATATATTGGGGGGAAACAGTCATGTGACGGAAGGGTTCGACATCATCAATGCCAATGGTTGAAGCCAATCTTAAAAAGGCCAATGTGTTTGAGTCTCGGTTCCGTCGATTAACACATAATAAACTTAAATACGCTTTGCGGGCTGGTCATGGTTGGGTGGTGTGCTATCTCGGCTCTATCGAGCGTCGAAGAGGAGAAGGGGAGAAAGGGGAACTTACACTGATCGTGTCAACTAATAAGTTAAAGTAACAAAATCAGCTACTTTCATCCCTGGCTTCTAATTCTAACTCTGCATAAAGCTGACCTTTGGAAGTCACAATTGAGAAGGAAGAAGGCAATACAAAAACAGCATGCACTATCCCTTCATACAAGCGCCCGCTACTCAACCGTAAAATAGCAAGGGCATCATTGAAAATGGTTCTCATAATCTCTTTAGATTAGGGGCCTTCAAACAAGGATGGGCAAAGCAAGAAGAACTGATTGGGGGATATGGGGATAAGGGTATGTCTAGTCAGCCAAAAAGGGGTAATAAAAACGGTTCCAACCCAGCTGCTCAGAGTGAAAATAAGACGCTTCATCGAAATCTAGATTGTTGTCGATTTCAACTTTTCGCCCAGCTTGTCCACGGCTTTATCGACGTCCGCAACCACAGGTTGGTTTTCTGCCTCGTCGGCCTCCTTGAGTATCTTATCTGCCTTTGCTTCAACCATGGCGTCCGATTCTGCTTCTCTTTCCCACTCCCATTCCTCTTCCTCTTCCTCTTCTTCTTCATCCTCCTCACCTTCCTCTTCCTCTTCCTCTCCTTCTAGCTCGTCCAGTTCATCCAGACCCCAGGCCTCATCATCCTCATCAAGTTTTCCGAGTAGCTCCCTGCGTCTCTTCAACAGCTCCACCAGCTTGACGATATGGTCGTTGTCCTCATCGAAAGCATTTGCATTAAGGAGAACCTTCTTAAGGGAGGGAAGGCTCTTCCTGGCAACATGAAGCAAAGCTCCCACACCTCTACCATTGATCTCGTTACCCTTCAACTTAAGAATCTCAAGCTTCTTGTTTTCGCCGGCGGACAGTGCTTTGGCAACCCGAAGCCAGCCCTTACCTGTAAGAGCGCAGTCATCAACCCCTAGTTCGCGGAGTGATGGCAACCCCAGCACTACCTCAGCCAACGCAGAAGATCCCTCTTTGCCATAAGTATTATCTTCCAAATCAAAGACCTCTAGGTCGGGCGCATGACAAATGCCAATGCTTAGGAGTGTCACAATACCCTTCGAGTAAATGCCATTCTGCTTCATCCTGACTGTGCGAAGGCCCTTCCCGTGCGCCTTAATGGCATGGGCCCATGCATTCATACTTCCAGCCTCGAGTCTGTTTCGCCCGCAGATGATAGTTTCAAGGGGTGGTATTTCATATTTGATTTCGGGGTTGGATCGTGCCTTAAGTTTACTCTCGCTGAGCTCCGTTAGAGCGTTTGCAATATATCTTCCTGCCTCTGGGCCCAAGCCATTGTTGTTCAAGATCAGATGGCGCAAGGGAAGATGCGCTCTCAGGAATTCGACAATGGGGTCTTTGGTATTAACTCCAAACGCATTATCACTGAGGTCGATTGATTGTAGTGTGTTGACTTCGAGGAGGGGTCTGAGGAGGGAGTAGAGTGCGGTGGGGATTTCGTGAAGTAGGCGACCAGTGAAGATGTCGTCGAGCTTGATTGTTTTTAGGTTTTTCTGCTTTCGAAGAACAAGTCCAAGTTTCCTGCATGTGTCAGGACTGTATGAATTGCCCCCAAGATGTATTTCGGTGAAGATATCGTCGCTTTTAATGAGAGGTTCGATATGCTTGTCAACTTCTTCTTCGCAATCATCGTTCAACTTATTGATTTCATCATCTATCTGCTTAATTTCACCGTTCTTCAGGATGATGTCATCTTCGATTTCCCTCAATTCAGCGTCTTTCTCCTTCTTTTTCTTTTCAAGCTGATCCCTCTCTCCTTCAAGTACACCCCTTTTCTTTTCAAGGATTTCCTTCCTTGAATCAAATTTCTGGCCCTTCACCCCAATAACAAACAGGGTGGATGTAGGGGCCATGGCAGGGTAAAAAGTCGAGTTAGTAGACAACAGCCAAAAGGTCGCAGGGCTGGAACAATTGATTCCTTAAGAAGATAGTATATATTGGTATGCCAGGAGGCTAGCGGAGGGAAACAGGATATGGGTGGATAGCTTCGTGGACAGGCGAGTTGAAGAAATAGTACTGCTTTTGTTCATTTAGTGACCAGGGGGAGGAGGATTTTTAAGATTCAAGAGGGCGGTTGTTGCTTCGGCGACACTAATATTCCGATCTCCGAAGAAATGCGGAGACAGAATCCTGATCAAAAAAAAAAAAAAAAAAAAAAAAAAGAACGAATGAACATTGAAGTATCGAATAATTAACACCCAACTACGTTGTCGGAAATCTTAAGCTTGCGCTTTTCTCATCACATTCCTTTTAATCTATTGCCGTCCGTTCGTCTATTTCCTGGGATAAGTCGATATTTACAAAATGTCATCCCCAGCTATCTCTTCTCTTTCTTCTGGTAGGTTGCAACACGCTTTTTCAAAGCCCGGGGCGAACTCCGTTGCCGCCCGTTCTTTATGAGTCACCTGTGAATGCCCTCAATGAATATGCAGAAGAGCTAACTAATCCCCATTTCTTCTCTAGACAACTCAACCTCCCTCAATTCCTCCACATCCACATCTTCGTCATCATCAAAACCCAAGGTATTCCATTCCAGGTTTCTGCCTCCGCCTATCTACCCTCCCATATCTAGTTCCCCCTTCCCAAATCCAAACCCCGATACTAGAAATTTCACGCAATATATCATCTAACGTAAAATTGAAAGCAAAATTTATAGCCATGCTGCGTCTGCAAACCTGAAAAAGCCGCCCGGGACGATTGCATGCTCTTCTCAAAATCAGACGACCCTGCACAACAGGAATGTCGACCACTGATCGAGCAGTATAAGAGTTGCATGGCCGGGTATGGGTTTAAGATATGAAAGAAGATGGTGCCTTGGAATATTTGTGTGAAATACCTGCTTGGCTACCCGTTTGTGTATATGGGTATTAGCAGGAATTGGATTTGGGATTTATAAATATATCTCCCTGGGTGCATATATGGCGTTTACTTTTGTTGTTACATTACTTTATATCTCCCCTCCCACTTACGTTGCTGCTTGATCAATTATCTTCCCGGGGCAAGGCGATTGGAGATGATCATGTATGTATATTATTCGGGACAGTGCTTGTTTCGTCATGTACATATCCATTATTTTGGGTTAATTTTATTCTAATCTCCTTGGCTTCGCATCAGCATTTCATACTATATTACGTCTTTATAAATTCCTCCATACTGGCTGGGAAATGATGAAAGTAAACCAGGGCCTTCGGATCAACGAATATTCATGTCATATTAGAGCCAATACTCCCTCGGTCCATAGGCGCTTCCTAATATTTAAGGGATAGAAAAGAATACCACACGACGTTTAATCATGCAATGCAACTGAAATGAAGATAAGAATATGAAAACCGCAGAAGGAGAAAGGGGTTTGGGGGGAGGAAATTAAAATGAAACAAAACTTCCAAAACGAACGCCCGCCAAAATCAAAGCAATATAAACTGTAAGAGAAGCAGTAATTGAAATCAAAAATAAAGTAGAAATGAACGCCGGTAGCGAATTGTTATCCCACTTCTCCTAAAGTCGGGAACCCAGACTCCAATTTGGGAAACATGGAATGGTCATTGAGAAAAGTCGAGCAGAAGCAGCATTTTTCTATAGTCGTGAATTCGGATAGATGATTATTAAGCGTGGAATCGGTTCAGGGGCCTGAGGGAGGAAGGATCGACAGGCCCACAGATGAGCTTACCAAAGTCTATCTGAGAGCGAGATACATCAGGGATTGACTGCTAGTTATGAAGCACTGATGCTAGACCCCGCGCCACCTCCAACCCATCGAATTCTTCTCAATCCACCTTTGACTGCCTCTTTTCCACAGCCTGCTCCCACCTTGGCACTTGATAAACCACCATCTCCTGAGGTCCCATTAAGTAATACACCAAGCCCGTTATTCCCAAGACCCTGCGCAGCCTCAGTGTGCCCCACTTCTCTGCCAAGAACGTATCCAGCCGAGAAGCTGATGGCAGAGAATAGAACTACTACGCCAGCACTTATGACCCAAGTCATAACGGTGGGGCTGATTATGGATGAGGTCTGTGGCCCGACAGCTCGACGGGATCGCTTTGATGACGGAGAGCGATTTCGCGGTAGGCTTGCTTTTCGCCTTGTCTTGCGACCTGTAGCAGGAGATGCGGCACGTTTGGAGGACGAGGACCGTGGGGTGAAACACTGTCCCGTTGCGCTATTTAAAGCGGGAGATGCTGCTCTGGCAGCTTCTTCGCCGGGGTCGTCTCTCAAAGCAACAGATTCAGGGACCAATCGGAATGAAGAAGGCTCAGGTCTCTCAGTCGTTGGAGGATGAGTATCGTGTTTGGACAAGCCGCGAGCAGCCGCTGCGCAAGATAGAAGAGTCGAGAGGCTTGCTCGCAGTGCAGCATCATTGTCGGCTTGATAGGACGGGGATATCATATTGTAAGGAGAATGTTGCTGTTGGCGCGTATGCCTTGAGGAGCGTAAACTTGAGCGCGAGTTTCTTATAGTTCCCGTTGTGTAGCTAGAGGAAGATGGAGCTTGATTTGCCACAAAGGCAGTTGTTCTAGATCGTCGAGTCTGAGAGGCAGGAGGATGTGAGAAGGCATTTGGCTGAGGAGTGAACGCCGGCGGGTTTGGGCTCACACCAATAGCCGTAGAGTTATCATCTTCATCGCTGGAAAACGCAGCGTCAGAGGCTGACGAGTTACCGTGAAGAAACACTGCATCTCCACGAGATCGAGCAGCAACATCTTCATTTGAACCACTCAGCACACGATCTGAATCGCTATCGCTCTCCTCATATTCGTCTTGACTACTTCCTGGAACGCTGGGCGAACGGTTGGAGTATTGACCGTTCATACTATTGGGGACTGCGCTACGACGTGGAGCCCTACAATGTCGATGTTGTCGTACCCGAAGGCCTGTTGTGATGATATCATCGTTTGTAGCAGTTGAGGATAGGGAGGAGGAGGATGGTTGCGACGCAACTTCAATCCAAGAATCTGTGTAATAGCTAAATGAGTACATGGCGTACGAAACAAGGCGGACCGAAAACGCCAAAAGAAATGCAACAGGGAAAAGGTTGGCGATCAATATGCATGCTTGATACTCAATCTGACCGGTTTACCCCTCGTTGTTCAGAGATTGCCACGGGTGGTTAACTGCTCACGTACCTTCCGACCTGGTGTGTTGTCCACCAGACACGTTTCGTGATCGCATAACTGTTTCTCGTGATGCTGCGGTGGCATCCCGGGAGGTATGGTGTCTTCGTTCCTGGTTTCCGTCATGAACAGGGCAAGGCGGATCAAGATGGTTTGGCTGCATTGTAGCTGTCGGAACTTTCGGGCAGGGATGATATATCAATGAAGTCAGGGTGGAGTATCTATCCACCAGAGGGAAATCGGGGCAATTTGAGATGTGGAAAGTGTGTTGGTTTCGTATCCCACTTCAATAATATTGTCTGGCCCGACGACTCCGAGCGAACAGGTGTAGCAGTGAGCCGAGGTCCGGAACTACGGCTCTGATAAAGATTCACAACTCCGTGAAACTGTCAAGGTTTCGTTGGGGAAACGGAGAAAGAGGTTAAAGTGAAACTAAAGACAAAAAAGAAAAGAACCGCTTGATTGCGAGGAAATTGGGCTGTCTGCACATGGGAGCGGGAGAAGAAGAAGTACACAGAGCCTCGTGGTGGTCATCAGCTGATACCTGAAAACAGGGGATGCTGATATGTATGAGTTGGTTAAAGGTGAGGGGGGGTAACTATATGTCAGAGGGTGTGTATGCACTTCAGCAATTAAAGACTTAACTACGCAAACCTGTCACTCTCGTCGAAAACCAGAAACAAGGAGACAAAAAATGTGTGCAAAGGACGAGCCTTACGAGGATGAGGATGAAGACAGAAGAAGATCGAGGATGCAGATGAGAAGACGTTGAGAGGGCGTTGATAGGGGCTTGGAACCGAAACGGGATTGGGCCAATGCAGGCAATGACGCAGTGCGTGGTGTTTGTCGACAGATCTGAGGCATTAAGACCTCTTGTCAGTGGTTGAGGGGCTGCGTGCACTTAGTGGGTGGCTTGGGCGTGGTAGAAACCAGACATAGGCTCAGCTTCGTTGCCGATTGGGCAGGGAAATCAGGTGATATACCCCGCTTCCTAAAAAATGTTGCATCTACAAATAGTTATTTGTCACAATTAACTCAACTTCAGGTACCCCGTACGAAGTAGAGAGTTAAAATAAAACACTTTCAATCTTTTCTATAATCAAGTTAAGTTGTGAGAATGCCATTTAAAATATGCAGCAAAGGTAATAAAAAATAGCTTTAAATTTATAATAATTTCTATTAAAATTTAAAGATATTTTCAGTATTTAAATATTATATACTTAATTATCAGCTTTGTATAATTTGAGTAAATTTATATTTTTAACTAAGTTAAAAAAAATTAAAAAATTTTATTGAAAAAATCTATATATATATTAAATTATAATCTGTAGAATGAGTCAATCTTTTGTTGTTAACTAACTAGTTAACTAACTATAAATGAAGAGCTAGTTACCTAATTTGCTAGCTGACTAACCTAGTTAGTTATAGTTAGATATCTACATTATGTAAAATCACATGCAGCCAACGGCTAACGCTAACCCGCATATGCCTCAACAAACTTTACAGAGCAACAAGGCATGAGACGAAGAATATGAATACAATTTTATTCGTAGTTTACTATGTCAACTCGAATTGGGTTTACTTAAACTAGCTGGAGGAACTGCTCTGGCATGGAACAAACAAAACTTTTAGGATAAACAAAAGAACAAGGGAGCAATGATAAATCAAAAAACATATAAAAAACACAAGAGATAGGATAATACATTACCTACAAGCAAAGAGTCCACGGCGCCCTATTAATGGTCATTGAAGATCCAAAAACATAAAAAGCTAACCAAAACGGGTATCGTATCTTAGGTTGACCTAATCAAAAGTCGTCTTCTTGCCCTTGTAGTCGCCAAATCCACCACGGTTTGTGCTGCCACCACGGCCTCCACGAGGGGCACCACCGCGACCACCACCACGGCCACCGCGAGGACCACCTCGTCCACCACCACGACTGCCGCCACCACGGCCTCCAAAACCGCCACGATCTCCAGAATTTTGGCGCGGTGTGCTGAAATCTAGTCGCATAGCACGACCTGCAAGTTCCGAACCATTAAGAGACTCGAAAGCGGAACGAGCCTCATCGATGGATGAGAACTGCACATAGCCAAAGCCCTTGGGACGGCCAGACTCGGGATCAGTTGGAAGACGAACACCAAGAATAGATCCATACTCCGCAAATGTCTCAGAGATCATGCTTTCGTCCGCGCTGAAGGCAATGTTGCCGATGAACAAAGTGTCGCTCTCGGGGCTCTTTTGGTCGCCGAAGTTTTGAGCACGAGATTGAGCACGATCTCTGGGGGCAGCATTTGAACGGGCGTTGGCGAAGTCCACGTTGAGTTTACGTCCGTCGAGCTCTGTATCTTTCTTGGCTGCGTGTGCTTTGACGGCATCCTCAGCGTTGGTGAACTCAACGTAGCCGAACCTAGAGGGAGCCTCACGTTAGTTACAATAGTTGTTTCGTGTCTTGAATAGGTAGATCGCCCACCCTTTCGATCTGCCAGAATCACGATCGGTCACAATGCGCACTCCAGCGAGTTCACCGAATTCTTCGAACTCGGATCGGAGCCACTCTTCGTCGACATTCCATGACAGGTTACCAATGAAAAGATTTCCACCTTCGGTTGGTTCCACCCTAGTCTTCTTGGGGGCCACGACCTCCTCCTCGTCCTCAGCTTTGCGCTTCTGGGATTTGAAAGCTGGCGTTTCAGTCTTAGCGCTCTCCTCTTTCTCGGAATCCTCAGACGACTCATCAGATGAACCCTCCGGAGACTCCTCGTCGCTTTCCGAATCAGACTCTTCAGTAGTTGACTCCTGTAGAATAAGTTAATGAGGTACTTTAATCATGGCGGAATTTGTGAAGGCTCACCTTTGCTACCGCTTTAGCAGCTGGTTTTTTTTCTTCAGCTACAGATTCTTCAGAGTCAGAATCAGAATCAGAGTCAGCTTCGGATTCAGATTCAGATTCCTCGCTCTCACTTGTATTAACTTTCCCAACGTTCTTGGTAGATTTCTCATCTTCAGATGAAGCTGATTCATCGGATTCAGACTCGGACGCCGATTCGGATTCGGATTCGGATTCGGATTCGGATCCCGATTCAGACTCGGGTTTGGCAGCCTTGGTGGCCTTTGTGGCGGGTTTGGCGACAGCAGGCTTCTCCTCTGCCTCACTTTCGCTCTCGCTTTCGCTGCCAGAAGATTCGGCGCTCTCGCTTTCCTCGCTTTCCTCGCTTTCCTCGCTTTCATCTTCGGATTCCGATGGAGGTGTGGGAGCTTTCTTCTTAGGCTTCTTGTCTACCTTGACAGCCTTCTTGGCCAAATCCTTGCTCAATTTTGGAGTTGCAGATGGCTTTTTCACGGCGGCGTTCTTTACTTTGGACAGGTCTTTGACTTCCACCTTTCCAGCCTTCGTTGATGATTTGGTTTTCGACATCTTTATCCAGAGAAGGTTAGAACCCTCTATGCTAAAGCTCCATAATAAAAAGGCCAACTGGACAGTAAAGGAGGAAAGAAAGGGTTCTCACAGTGTATAAATTTCACCTCAAACAGTGTTGGGACAAATATGTGCGGCAATCTCTGAAAAGAACCCCCAGAACCCACGATGCGAATTTGATTTGTCTTTCTGACAATTCAAGCCCTCAGTAGAACAGAAATGAATAAACAACAATCAGATCGCTGTTATACGCTATTTAGCTCGAGATAAGACTGCAAAAATCTTCTCGATAAGCCAACGCAATTAACACTCAGTAATCCACAGGGGAACAGTCTCAAGCCCACAGTTGACAGGCAGACAATAGCGTGCACTGTCTATAGAAACCACAAGAAAGCCCCACAGATAAATTCGCAGATTTCAAGAAGCCCACAGCCCTCAGTGCTCAGAAAAGCCTTAGAAAAGCCCACAGGTATGTTCTTGCAGCAAGTCTACTAGGAAGTGTGAAAAAGAGAGAGAAAGATAGCGCTTGAGCCAGTCTTTATCGCTCTAGAATTCACAGATAAAAAGCCCTCAGTGATCTTGGTTCCAGAAGGTTAGGGTAGTGATAGAAGGGGTGAAAAAAAAAAAAATGTAATGTAATGTGAGAGGGAAGGAAGAAAAAAGCGGAAAACCGCTCTGCAATAAAAATTAATTTAATGAACAGAAAAATAAGCGGCTGGCGGCTGAGAAACTGTTCACCGCTTTCGGTTAATCATGCGCTAGACCTTTAGCGGGTTAGCGCTTACAGAGAAATTCGTTGCAGCCAACTTTGCGCACCAGTTCAACCAAAGGGGAATCTTGAGAGGCAGAGCGCCGGAATTTGTCACTATTCTTTCATATAGTTACCGGGGAATTGATCCCACTTCTGTTATTAAGGCCCATTGATTCTTCGTTGGCTCTTGTTGGCCTAAGATGATGATCTGGGGAGACTCAGCAACCTTGTTTCTCGCTTCATACAGAGAGCTGTGTGCAAGGGGAATGTTTGTTGTCCACCACAATCAAAACCACAGAATGTCCTGGCTATTTAACGCATAGTGATGAAGCAAAAGTCATCCATGGGATATGTATCCCTTCTGGTAGTCTCATCGACCTAGGCCATGCATTGCACAATAGTTATGCGCTGACCTTTCAACCTGCGGACCGGCATGAATCCAAAAACCTACTGCATTTGCAATTGACTGTTTTACTATTTAGGCTCAGGAAGACCTTGATCACTAATAAGACGCTGATGCGGGGCCACCAGCACGACATAGGGCAGAGATGAAGTCGTAATGCCGGATCTCAGAAACCATCTGACTTTGCAATTGGCAAGAAGTGGTGAACTCCACCGGATTTTAAGATGCTTTCCAGTAGTGAAGAATTCCGCCGCCAGGAATGTATTCATAGGCAAAAGCTGCTGCGTGATACCTGAGCAAACCAGAAATTCTATCGTGAAATTAAAGCGAATTCATAAACAGCCAGCCCCTGAGATTGGATCCATTCTGATACAGAAATCCATTGGCCTGGGTATAACTTTACACTAGAACAGAAGAAGGCTAGCGCGTAAATTCTAGCTCAGGACCCACACCGGAGAGGTACCTAGGAGTACCTTCTGTCCCGCAAATCTTCGCAGCAAATCGGGTGATACGAAGTTACCACACCCTGAAGATCCAAGTTTCAAACCGCGAAGAGGGTTTTGGCTTATCATCGGTGATATCGGCTCTTCAAACCCGTAATCCTACGATATGGTCCTCACCAATTGGCACAATGGGGACCCCAACAACACCGTTTCCTTCGCATCGTCCCCGCAAGAAGAGAAGATTGCTATCAGCCCATTCTAACATTGATCTGATTGTCAACGCGGACTCAAGCAACCCTTCTCCTGCTTTTCCACTCGTATCGTTCCTGTGGCCTGCGCGTGCTGGCATATCACAATGGGTCGTTTTGCCTCTAATTCTGATGGTTGTTGGGCTGTTTCGCTGGTCAACAAGTCTATGGGGATACTCTGGTGGGATCTAAATCGCCACTCAAATTCCTCAAATGGATCAGCAGCTAACAATGGGCATTTCCACAGGTCAAAATACTCCCCCGATGTACGGTGATTTTGAAGCGCAGCGACATTGGATGGAAATTACGGCTCACCTCCCCATATCGTTATGGTACTTCTACGACCTGCAATGGTGGGGTTTGGATTACCCTCCTCTGACCGCGTACCACAGTTGGTTCTTGGGGAAGATGTAAGTCGCGCAAACCCACCAAGACATCTCCGGTCTGAAACTGATGTTAGATAGCGGTTCGATCATTGACCCGTCATGGTTTGCTCTTGACAAGTCTCGCGGGATGGAGGGGCCGTTGCTTAAGGTTTACATGCGTGCAACAGTCCTGGTCTCTGAATATCTCGTCTATGTCCCTGCTATTGTAATCTTTCTCCGGAGATACTCTCGAGTTCTAGGAATCCACGTGTGGGCTTCCTCTGTTGTTCTTGTTGCTATCCTGATGCAACCCGCTACCATTCTGGTCGATCATGGACATTTTCAGTTCAATACCGTTATGTTAGGGTTAGTGGTTGCAGCATCAGAGAGTATGTTCGCCGGCCGGATGCTCTGGGCCTGTTTGTTCTTTGTGTCAGCCCTATGCTTCAAGCAAATGGCATTGTACTTTGCCCCCACGATATTTGCCTTCATGCTTGGTGCCTGCTTTTCACCTCGTGTTAGAATCGGTCGATTATTCAGCATCGCTTTCATTACCATACTCACCTTCGCACTGCTCTTTGCCCCTCTTATAGTTGCTCCCCTCTATGATAACTACCTCGGCATTGAGCGTCCACTTCCCAGTCCGCCACTTCTTCAGAGCTTGCCAGTGAAATTGGACGAATCCTCATGGATTTTCCCTCCGGTTCTTCAGCTTTGTCAATCTATCCACCGCATATTTCCATTTGCGCGAGGCCTGTTCGAGGACAAGGTGGCTAACGTATGGTGCACAATTCACACATTTTACAAACTAAACAGATTTCCCTCAAGCATACTCCAACGCGCCTCTCTTGGTGCAACCCTTTTATCGATCATCCCCTCCTGCGCATTAATTGGTCTATTCCCTCGACCCGCACTCCTCCCATTAGCTCTATCAAGCACAGCATGGGGATTTTTCCTTTGCTCATTCCAAGTCCATGAAAAGAGCGTCCTTTTACCACTCCTTCCCATGACCCTACTCCTGGGCAGTGATGGTGGCCTAGGCAAGGAGACACGAGCCTGGGTTGGCTGGGCTAACATGCTTGGCGTGTGGACTCTGTTCCCACTCCTACGGCGAGATCAACTACGAGTGCCCTACTTCGTACTTACCATGATGTGGGCATATTTACTCGGCCTCCCGCCCACGTCACTAGATTTATATCGCAATAAATCGGTATCTGCCGAATCTACGCAGAGTTCTAGAAATTTGCATGTTCTAACGAAGTTGTTGCATTTGGCTTATTACTTGGCTATGATAACATGGCACTTTCTTGAGGCGTTTGTCCCTACACCAGCGGGGAAACCGGATTTATGGGTTGTGATAAATGTTTTGATCGGGGCATCAGGTTTTGGTATTTCATATCTATGGTGCACGTGGAAACTTCTTCAGCAAAGTGGGTTGATAAGCTCATCTGCGACTTTCAAGACAGAACAAGGGTCGCACGCAATAGAAGAGAAAAAGAGGCAATAAAGGATCCAATGGAAAATAGTTTCTGTGATAAATATTTTCATTTGATCCTTTTGCTTTTGCCTTCTTTTTTTTTTTTTTTTTTTTTTTTTTTTTTTTTTACCTTAGTTTTAATCCATGTACTTGTCAACGAAATGCCTTTCCCTTACTCTTTGAGTTCTTGTCAACTGCGTGCTGATGTTCCCTGTCCGCATTTCTCTCACTTGCGATACCCCAAATAAAACTGCTGTCCCAATTGACATTTTTACTTCCTTTTCTAATTTCAATAGATATGGAGACATTTATAGTTTCTTTCCATATTATCCGTGTACTACATCTGAATAACACTGCCATAGCTAGAGAAATGAACATGGTTAACTTAAAACGACATAAAACGAAAAACTAAATAAATTCTCCTCTCCTATAATACAGATTTCAGTGTAACAGAAATGGCTTAAAAAAAGAAACGCTTTACCCATTTCCCAGTACACAACAACAAAACCCATCAATTATCACAAACAAAATAAGCGAGAAAATCAACATCTGGCACCCATTGAGTTGACAGAAGACTTTATACATCTTATGATTTTAGGACAGACATATCCTAATCTTGAAAATCACCCATGAAAATGCGATTGATTCTCCCTTCCCTTCTCATCTACTTCCGTATACAGGCTGTAGCACGCATTGGAATTTCCTCCAGCAACTGATATCATCACCCAGAGCTTGTGAATCAACAGCTGTTGTCCCAAGATAGACAGAAATACAATTGATGAATGCTGGTGCTCATGTCGCCCCCGCTTTTACATTCCTTGAAGGTAATTGGCTTCCTTGATGGCCTTTCTTCGGGCAGCTCTTGCGCTCTTCGTAATTTGTGCGCGCGTCTCAGCACTAGAGGAGGCAAGTTCAAGAGATCCTGGAGATTGAGCCACTGCATCGGCTGGAGTGATATCGACGGCTTGTTCATGTAGTGGGATATTGCGTGGTTCGGAAGCGGTACTGTCTGCCATTCTCTTTTCATGACGAAGTTTCTTTTTATTCATGGCTATCTTCATGGTTAAGATTTTTTTTAAAATTGAAGTGTTGTAGGCAATACTTATCTACGTGGTTTATATTTTAGACATAACAAAAAAACTTACTCGACGTATCAACTCCTCCGTCCGTGTTTGACTTTGCCTTTGCATCATCCAGAAGGGACCATAGCCAATCGGGATACTCATCGTCCTCCAATGCAAAAACTTCTGGTTGATTTTTCATATAATTCAGTCCCTTCAATTTCGTGCCGGCAGGCGTACCACTGATCACACGCGGCGGCGCATCTTTCTTGGACTCCGGGGATGCAGGAGGAGGATGAGCTGCTCCTGGGAGGGTGATTGATGGAGCGGAGGATGACGGAAAGGGCGTGGAAACATCGGTGATCGATGTGCTGTATGCTCGGAGAGTCTGGTTTTTGTAAGGAAGGAAAACTGTGCATCGTGATGCTTGGACAGACTCAGGGTTTGGTAGTTGGAAGGGGAGACGAGGGAGGAGACTTGTTCTGCAGCGGCGGTAGAACATTTGGCAAATGTAATCGGGGACAAATATAAGGAGATAGTAGTAAAGTAAAAAGAGACACTACATAGGTATATTCGGCGAAGAGTGACAAGTCAATCGTACATGATTGACCCAGTTGATGAGCTTCATGTATAACTATCTGTTGCGTCGGCTTAAAAAGTTGAGAGATGAGTTTGATGCCAAGGCCCAGAAAAAAGTTATTCATATGAATATCACGTGATTTAAATCTCCACGCTGGGCAACGAGTGCGTAGGAGAGATTATCCATGGATGTTTATTTTAGTGAGAAGTTGTAAAAGCTACACGTGTGAATCAGTGTTTACTTGCAAGTAGTGACGAAGGCATGCAAGAAGTGGGTGAAATAAGGTGATAAAACTGGAAAGCTAAAAAGTAAAAGCACAAATACAAAGGCAAGATTCAATTTGACGGTGCTGGGAATCGAACCCAGGCTGGCACGGCCACAACGTGACGTCTTACCACTCGACCACACCGTCTTATTTCTCTTGGCTCTCTTTAGCCAAATTGATGACTGAGAGTTTGCTTAGAGGGGTTTGCTTCCCCGTAATTAGGACGACCGAACCTCGGAATGGAACACGGTTCCCCGAGAGAACAAAATCTGCTTTTGCTGCAAGAGAATTGCATAAAAGAGACGAGAGCAACCTATCCTGTCATATCTCCACGTTGTTCCCATGGGAGTTGAGCAGACCCGAAAATATAACCGCTACGTTGCCAGCGACCGGATAGGTGTTATGGTCGGGCATTCGGAAATCGGCCACGGCCCGATATTTGGGTTTAATTTGGTTCGCTCTCGGGCCGATTCCACATCATGCTGCTGGTTGGTTCGGTGGAAGGAGCCAGCCGGAGCTTGTCATTGCAAGAACAAACCTCACCTTCCATGAAAAAGAGTGCTCTCAACTTTGGGAATGGCGATAAAAACTCATTTCCAGTGATGCAGTATCAAATTGTTGGATATATCGAGATTCACGAATTAACTTTTTGAGCGCCAGCTTGCTGCGGTTTCTTCTGCGGTCCATCGTTAGCGCTCCCTCATACCAATTGAAAATATGATATGGTATTTTAAACACTTACGATGTTGGATATTTGGCTAACTTGATGCTGTTTCGGGAACCGCTAACCCGACATCTGCATTGAAGGAATATCAATCCTTGAATTGCAAAGCAGCGATTTGCAGCCCCGCACCCTCCGAAACTGCGGCAGACATTATATACTTCACAGCAACCTTCGGATCACTTCTATCGGAGTCTCTTCAATGAAATAACACTTCCCAGAACTTGTTTCTCAGAGTGGGATAGAAGTAACACAGATATATATATTAGTGATATCGCTCTTAGGTGTTCACAATGTCTTCAAGTTCCATAGTTTCTGGGGCATTACCGTGTTGTGTCTCGCTTCATGAACAGATCCATTATTGAATATCTCGATTCTTTCTTCATCTTCTCTGATATTCAAAATTGTTGCTTCAGCGAATGCTCCTGATTTTCTCTCACTTGCTCTCATTTGTGTCCACCCAATCCGAGATTCGAAATCGTCAGACCTGTGAACTGACAGAATGGCGGACTTGATCGATTGCAAAGGTTGCTAACTACGAGAACGACTATATGCTGGGGGAAAACAGGTTACGTGACGGAAGGGTCCCACATAAACATCCACCCCTGATTGGACGGAAAGCTGCTGTTCCCCGAGTAGTATAGTGACTTGTACGATACAATGCCAGCTAGAAGCTTTCTACGTGCATAAAGCGGGGGTAGGCATTAAGTCCCCTGTTATTGAAGCGGCATTAAATGGGTAGTTCAAGGTACGTCAGCATAGAAAAGATTTTTTGGATTCATGGTTTTGACCAAACGTAGGAGGCCTCGGCGGAAACTATGCTCTTAGACATTTTTGATACCGACATCGTGAAACGGATGAGGGTATCGAGTGCAGCCCTGCAAAAAATGCCGCTATGATGGGAATTACATGCATCTCCGAATCCGACTGTGGTGCACGCTATTGCGGACTTTTTGGGAATACTAGGCCTCCTAAAACGCTCCATTGAAAGCATCTGCCATCTCCTCGATTTCGGCTGGTCCACAGAGAGATTCATATATGCAATGCATATTATGTTGCCGACTTCCCAAGACAAAAATCTCTGCGAAGCCATGGCATCTGTCGCTGTGGACCATATCAAAGAATTTTGGGAATCTGAGACATACGTTGAGCTTGATATGACGAATCGCATGAACTTGGGTATTGCGGCCACGCTGGCTAGAGGACCGGCGAGAGCACGCCCTGTAGTTGTCGTTGACGTGGTCGTTGCGAGTCTCTTCATTAGTCCTTCTCCTGGAAGTTTGCTCTGGAAATTGAGATCTTCAAATATCTATTTCTTTAAAGTTGGTGTTTTCGCCACTTTGACTTGGACATTCTTTTCTAGGTTTGAGATACAATATTTCGAGTGTGGAAAATTGCACTGTCCACTTCTTTTTTCTCTTCCCAATGTCACAGAAAAACTAAATCATTCATCATCCAACGTTGTTCTTCGAATTCCGTGATATAAAATGACTACAATATTAACCTATCCCATTCTATCCCATCATACCTTCCTCCCTCCTTTCCGCTCACTCCAGTTGCCTCCCTGAGAAATATAACAAGGCGTGAAATTCCTCCAGTTTTTAGATCTAAATGATATAGAACGCAAGAAGCACGAGAAGCATGGAAAGCCTCAATAACGCCAGCCGGAGTTGCTCCCTCATATATTGCTGTCGGGGTGTTTGGGCAAATATGTCGTGAACATGAAGTTAAAATCGCAGAACACCATATAGACCTGTAACATGCATTTTGGAATACGTGGTGAAATAGCGATGGTGACGTAGCAGCTGCGCCAAAACAAGGCCCGGTTGAAAGGGTGAAATCAAATAAGACAAACATACAACGCCTTACGTGTCCCACAATAGGTTTGAAGCGGGGCAAATGGAAAATACATGTGTTCGTAACGATCACGGAGCATTCGTGGGGAATTATGGGTAGTTTTTGAAAGACTTTCCGTCCCCACGAGGCCAATGGTATATCCAACGGCCCAAGTATTAGATGCCGACTAAATTAGTGCCCCCTCTGACTCCACGGCTCACTCTCGTATATAGGAACTAAAGAATTCGCTTCAGACAAGGTCTCCTATCATTGAGGCCTCTAAACTCCAGCTACAGGGCCATGTCGGCCCTGATTATTTTCACCATAAGACATGAAACTCATCACATGATTTTCTGGTGTTCCCGGTCTTGTTCTTTCGAGGTTAAGATTTGACCCGAGCACAATTCCTTCAGGCGTAGTCACTGAAAATTGAGGGGTAACCTGTTCAGCTGTGTTTGCTGTTATCCCGACCCGTAATTCTCTTGGTATATTTATTAATTGTCTCTCTGGTTCTCCTGGAAGCTCTGCACGGTAGCGGTTTTCCGTATTAGCAAGCTCAGATGTAACACTCTCCCGGGACGGAACGGTCGCGAGCATTTCGGCACGTGGTATTAAATGACTGCTTTCAGTACTTGAGTTGGGATGTTCGTTGAGTGTTGCTAGTGGGCTCGCAGCCCTAGACCTGAGATTCTGATTGAGATCTGAACTACCAAAGTCAGATGTCCCCAATGAGGGAGAGTGAAAGGACGAAACCGAACTGCCTCGAAAATCAGGTGATCCCATGAGAGTGGAGGAGTCCGAAGGAACAGACTGGTGAGACATTGTAAATTGGCTTGTCGCGTCCCTGTTGGTCAATGTTCCGCTTCCATAGACTGTGAAAAATGGAGGTTAATGGTTAAGAAACTGCAAAGGGATATACGTAAAGTGGTGAAAATATCAGTATAAACCAACCTTTGTTTTTGTCCAATGGTTTATTGAATAGATTCGGAGTATCAATGAAACTCTTCTGTGGATCTACTTTGGAGTCTGCAAAGCCCATACCCGTCATTCCGTCGTCGTCGGGCGGGAGTGGAGAACTTTGGTGTTGGCTTTGCTGCGCTTTTCGACTTTTTCTCCAAAGGAAAATTAGTACTGCTAGAATAAGAGCCAGCGCCAAAATTCCCCCAACCACCCCTCCAACCAATCCACTATTTAGCTTTTTAGATGCATTGGACTCCTGAGTCGGTGCTGCTGGGCTGATTGTGGCGTTCGGTGCTGCTGATGCAGCATCTGTTGGTACACCGCCAGATGGAAGAGTGGGTGAAGGCGAGTTTGCAAAAGTGGACGAGAACGTTGTTGATGTTCTATAGGAAGAGGCTAAAATAGACGTAGATGCAGACGAAGATCGAGTAGTTGGTGAAGTTGAAGTTAACGATGACGATGCATTATTTTGCCCACCTGGGCTCTCGTCGTCAGGACATTGTGCTATTGGAGGCCCCTTGCACGGATTGGATTTGCAGCATCCGTTAAAATTGTAACATCTATAAAATTGAAACCCTGATGGGCAGTCATTTGGAGCACGACGCGAGTGAGCAGGCATCTTATCCCATTGAATGTATTGTTCCAATAAAGATTGAGATTGCGTGAAGTAGTAGCTGGTATTGGCAATCCACTAGATGAGGAGTTGAATTGGGTGAACAGTGACAGGAATT
The DNA here is from genome assembly GCF_000150705.2 of Paracoccidioides lutzii. NCBI lineage: Eukaryota > Fungi > Ascomycota > Eurotiomycetes > Onygenales > Ajellomycetaceae > Paracoccidioides > Paracoccidioides lutzii. Next base: position 1,385,453 of record NW_015440949.1, on the reverse strand, counting down.
CATACATGCAGTTATTCCATTGAGGAACAACAAGCAGCCGATGTAGAAAATATGAAAGAGATAGATGAAGTGATATGATATCGCTGGCTGTGCCACCTTGGGATATCTGACTTGACTGCGTGCAAACACTGAGACACCACACAAACGCCCAAGAAGTCAGAAAGAGGAAGAGAGGAAGAGGAAGATTATCAACAGTAATAAGTTATGCTCGTTTTTTGCGCTGCAGAAATGTCAAAACACTTATCTAAGCAAATCTTTCCTTTGCCATTCAAGGTGCATTGTTTCATCCTTTCGTCAAAAATCATAGATCACAGAACTGGTTTGATTGGCATTCGAAAGTCAGGTCCCCTAGTCAGTTAGGGACTTCGGTCAAGTCCGTATGACAAACCCTCATGACCGGGGTTGTTTAGCAGTTAGTTACCATTTTAATTCCGACACTCCGTGCACGATACAACGTAAAATGCCCTGTATCCCAAGGTCTCAGCAATAATGCTCAAAAATGGGCGGCCGAAGAGCCCTGCAAGATTGAGGAATAAAATTGACACACCTTTAATACTAGCTATTCCGTCCAGACCAGATCACCCAAGAGGTCGAGATTTTCGCGTGGCTCCTTCAACTTTCTCTTTTTCAATCGACAGAACAGTTGCAGCTGAATCCTACGGCTTCCGGAACAACATCTTAAAATGGGGTCCCCAACAAAGAATGAAAATCCGACTTTCAAGGCTGTAGTTATGTAGATGCACATAAAAACCTCTTTGACACAATTTATTGTTCCTAGGTCAACGCCTCTTCCGCATGTGGGTCCATTATCGGCGAAGCCATATTAGTTACCTTACCAAATGGTTTAGGTCCAACATTAGCCATCAGTCCCATGATGATTGGCTGGATCCGTTTGAATGGCGTTATATGTGAACGCCATCTATGGATGTGCAACATCATCAGTACGTATCCGTACGTTCAAAACCAATAATGCAAGTGTGTGCCTCTGTATATCGTCGAACAGTTTGATGCTTGATAATTCCCAGCTGAACAATCTTCAGCAAATGTTCTCTATCAAAGCCCTGGATTGAGCGATTTGACACAAGGCAGATCCGCTAATGATAATGCTTGATCGAGATACAAGTCACTTTGCTTGCAAAGTCAACGCGACCCATAACATCAAGGACGTAAAGACGCAGTGTCCATTGCTTCCTTTGTTTCCTCTAGAACTTTGATGCAAGTCGAAGCCCATGACTCTTCCCATTTCTGGTTCCCAACCTTCTGAGTTACAACGCGCTACTCTGGATAGACAAAGTCACCAGCCACATCTGCAGCTGCCAGATATCGTCCTACCACCACCATCCATCCAAATCCGTAGTAAGGAACGCATTACTCCGAAATGTGCATCCCCTTCCGCTGCTTCAATATGAAGAGCAAAAGTGAAGCGGAGTAAGCATTCTCGTAGGCAGTGGCTATGCTTCCTAAGAAACTATCTGTCATAAATTTTAGCCCCCTCTAAGCCTGATTCATTCTCTTAATTCATGGATTAATAGTATCAGTATTAACCAGATAAATGCCTCTCCCTATGTAACCCTCATTCTTGAGTTAAATCATTTGGTGATTGTCTCGGTATTTGATAGCTAAGCTCACAACGCAGCATTTCTCTAGCTGTCAGAACCTTGAACTATTAGACAAAGGCCACCATAGAAGATGGCTGAGTCATAATGCTGTATGTGAAAATATACGTGTGAGGTTGTATTTTATACAGGGATTGCAGGACGAGTTCTGCCCTGTTCTCTGGGCCAACCGTTGGCTCGTCAATCAATTTTCATGATTCCCGAATTGTCGAGGAAGAAATGATGTGTTGTGATTCAAGGAGTAACTAGGCGTAAAACACCATTGCAGGGAAATACAGGAAGAATGGGTATTCATTCGACAATGATGGAATGGATATTATCTATCCCCACGCTGCGGTGCAATGTGGAATCCGGGCACGGAACGGAATAAATAAATTAGCGGGCCCTCCCAATTGCTTGCTCCCCCTTAAAAAAAAACACCAAAATTGATTCCAACCGCGAACATTGTGAAATGATTCCAGCCTGCTGCAGTTTTGCTTCACAGCTGCGAACTAAGGCACTGGCAGCATGCGGAGTATAGAGGAGATGTGACCACCAAGATTGGATGTCAGGGAATCCAACCCGCCGCTGCTCCCCTCCTAATAAGGTCCCTTGCGAGTTTACTCCGTATGAAGTATTATGATTCTTGATTCCCGGCCTATCGGTCAGGACTCAGCTTTGTTTAAGTAGAAGGGAAAGCCCGGTTACCAAATTAACGTCGACCTCTGATGGATATAAAAAGACACAAATGTATTTTTACTCCAAATAAATTTAGGAAAAAGACATACGAAAGCCCGGATTCGCTGGTGGTCACCCACCCAACTACTAACAGGCCGGCGAGTGGCTTGAGTACGGCTGAGCGGACGGGAAGCCCTATTCTCCACTCCCTATGTTCGTATGTGTTGTTCATTGCATTTTTCAACTATTTTGATGCATGACCAGTGCGATTTACTTTATTCTGGGTCTTTCTCTTCAAGGAATGATATTAAGATGCATTCCGTCGACCGTCCAAGGAAAATTGTTCAACAATGACTTTCCCAGAAATTCTTTGGCAGAACACACTCTACCTCTTTGAAGAATATCGATACCTCCTCATCACAGAAGATTCACGAAATACGACTACCTCATTTGGCTCGCCGGCACTTCATTATTGTGATAGCCATGGGTTTATTGGGCAGTGCTTGTGCTTTTGAAGCACCGATCGAATCTCTATCCCGGTCAAGTCTTTAGGACTATCAAATGAGCGTTTTACGGTACATCCCCGCCCACGTACCGAGCTATTTATCCCCAGGGATTAACTTTCTTATCAAGGGAAATGATTCTTGCCAATTACCCCATGACGCGGACACTACATCCATACTGCACTGAATCTGTGTAGTTGAATGGAGTTTAGGTCTGACCTGGTGGCGACCCACGATCAAGTTCCCCAGCCTGTACTCAACGTCAAGGTGAAATTCGATATATTCTCGTTTTACACCGATTGAGGGAGTTATGGATGCGAGAAAAAATGGTGGTGACCAGGGTTTTGCAAGGAACTCTCGCTGCAGAGTTAGACATCTATGCCCGCATTTACCTCCTCTTTAACTATTATTTGTGTGCCTTATGAAGCCGACAGGATCCCGATCTCAACAACGTGCGGGACATATAGAGACAGGAACCGATTCAATAACTCCTTGAAATGGGAGGTCGAAGGTTGGACTTTGGATTCCTACCTTACGTCTTTTGGAGGATCAGCATAGGCTCCGGTTTCTGTATTGAGATATGTAACGATACGTTGTAAGCTCTTGTCGCCAATTCCTTTTTTTAATAAAGAAGAATTTTATTTTACATCTCACACAGCAGGAAACCTCGTCGTAGATATTAGAATCTGAGAAATGAACAAAGCACCCCGCTAAAATCTCATCTTCTCATGGTAGAACAAATGATTACGATAAAACGTTGAGTGGATGCATGCGGACGATATGCAGTCCCCTATTCCCAGAATGATCAGTCAGACCCTCATGTCACGTGACTCGTTTTCCACCATATATAGCTAGTCATTCTCAGAATTAGCATGCTATCTTTACATTGATTAAGCTTGTTATTTTGTCAGGTTATGAGACTCATTTTGCATTCAAACACGGATAATTTAAAAGTTATCTTGTCAAAATTAGCAACTGCTTGCTTCATTTAAACTTTATATTATTTTAATTATTTAAAATTAAAAATATATAATTTTTATATATATAAAGTTTATAAAGTATATTTAAATCAATTAATATTATATAAAGAAAATAAAATATTATATAATATTTTAACTTATAATTTAATCTGAAAAGGAAAATATTTTTATAAAATTCTTCTTTAGAATAAAGAAATTCTTTTAAAAATAATTTTATATTTATATTTTTTTAATATTTTAATTAAATAAAAAATTGATAATAATAACTTTAACTATAATTTTTTTAATAAAATAAAGTTAAAATTAATAAATAATAAAAAATAATATTATTATTATTTATTTAAAGAATATATAGTTAATAACTATAATATTTATTTTATTATATTAGAATTTAATTATTTTAATTATTTAATATATATATATATATAATTTATAACTTATAGTTATATATATTTATTTTAATAAAAATTTATATAAAAATAAATAAAATAAATAAAAATTTAATCAATAAAAAATAATATTATAAAAATATTTTATTAAATAATTTTAATATTTAATAATAAATTAATAATAAAATATTCTTTTTTTAATTTTAAAATTTAATTTCTAGAAATAATTTTTATTTTTTTTATAAAGTTTAATTAAAAATATTATTTTTAATTTAATTTTATAAATAAAAAGTATATTTATTTGATTAATAAAGTATTTTTTCATTAATTTTTTTAATATTATTATAAAATAAAAAGTTTATTAATATATAATTTAAATTTTCAATTAAATTATAAAAAGTATATTTATATAAATTTATAAAATTTTTAATTTTTTAAATAAAATTTATAATAATTATACTTAAATTTTAATTATATTATAAAAAAGTTTTCTTTTTATATTTTATTAAAAAAGATTTTTATTTTAATTTTATTTTATATTTTATATATTAAACAATTTTTTTAAAGTTTAATTTATTTATTAAAATATAATCTTTTAATTTTTCTTTTAATATAAAACTAAAAAATAATTTTTTATATTATTTTTTATTATTTTATCTATCTTTTTATTTTATATATATATATATATATAATATAAGTTAATATTAAAGATAAATAAATTTAATAATTTTACTATTTTTAAATTATATTAAAATTTATTTAATTATTTTAAATTATATAATTTTTAAGTTTTTTTTATTATTTTAATTATTCTAAAAAATTATTTATTTATAATAATAGATCTTTTAAAAATTAGTATAAATATTTTTTTAAATTATAAATAATTTAACTTTAAAAATTATATTTTTTCAAAAGTTTAAAATAATTATTTAAATATATTTTAAAGTATATTAAAATTAAATCTATTTATATATATATATATATTACTTTTAATCTATTTAAATATAATTAAAAATTCTTTATTAATTTTTTAATTCTTTTAAATATATATATTATTTTTAAAAAAATTATTAACTAATAAAAATATCTATTAATAAATATAATTTTTTTTAAAATTAATAATAAATTTAATAATATTTTAATAATTATAATAATTATATTAATATAAATAATTAATTAATTTAAATAATATATTAAAAATATTAATAAATTAAATATTTTAATTGATACTTTTAGCTATATAACTTTAAATTTTTAAATAAAATTAAAATTAATAAATACTTAATTATAAATTATAATTATAAAAAAGTAATATATAATAATTATTTTTTTTAATAAACTCTCTTTTATAAAATCAAAAATTAATAATTATATATACTTATATTTAAATTTTTAAGCTTTTTAATTAATGTTTATTTTTTAAAAAAAATAAAAAAATTTATATCTTTTATACTTTATAATATATAATTAAAAAGAAATATTTTAAATTAAAAATTTAACTTTATAGAAAATATATATAACTTTTAATACTTTTAATGATATATATTTTATTTTTAATAAATTTTACATAGCTTTTATTAATTTAAAAATATTTAAAATATTTTTATTTGAAAAATTGATTTATATTTAATATTTACTATTAAACTTTATCAATAATATTCTAAAACTGTATATAAAAAATTAAAAAACTTTGATATTAAAATCTACTATAGTTACATTTAATGTCATCTTAATTATTAAAAAAAAAATCACTCTCAAATTAATCTGTTCAAAAATAATAAAAAAATATACTTACTACTATATAAATCAATGATATCAATCCTTCAACCTTATTATCTCATACAGAATATCATTTTCAAACATAGTTCAGACTGTATCATACTTGTTAGTTCAAAGGTCCATTTATTTTTCCTAAATGCAAGGCTTTTTACTGTGAAATTTGCTAATTGATTCATTTTGATAAAACTTCAAAGAGCTAACAGAAGAACAATGTAGTATAATAAAAGAATTCAACAGGAACAAGATCAAAAATAAGAACAATAGTTAAAGTGAAGCAGTCATCAAGTCTTCAATCATTAATGATAACATTTTTCAAAATGTGAATCTTGTGAAGATCATTACTATTTCAGCAATGCTTTGTTGAGTCACGCAATAGACATCTCATATATAGGATGGTAATGCTGGCTATCATATCACTTATAACAGAGCTCATTTTACAGCAATTCACTCTATAGATGGTCTCATGGTGCAAGTTATCAACAAAATCATTCTCAAGGTTCAAGAAATCAGTCCTGCCTCTATCCCTGTTGGGGATAGATCAATTGAATTCAACCATGTCTATTATGTGCCAGGACTCTCACCTCCACTATCCACCATTTACAACAAGTCTCCAATATAGCTCTCTTCTAGTGAAGCTATACCATGCTGCTCCAGCATGTGAGGTTCACTTTCACTCCCTTCAAGATCTTGTTCACAAGAAATGAAATTGTTCTACACTACGCGCCATCTGCGGATAATGTGGTGGATGGTCTTATCAAGCCACTGGGAGCCACTAAGTTCGCACACCGGAAGGAGATCGTAAAGTTGAGAAAATGAGTGCTCCTTTTAATGCTCTCTCCTTTTTAACTGGTTTTTTCAGGAGTATCAGGAACTTGGGAAATCAAATACGAATTATTCGAAATAAACACATAACCGATTCATCACAGATTAATCTGAGATTTAAATTGTCACATCACCGAAAGCATTGAGATTTGTTTTATTCTAAGCGAATCAGGCTATCAAATACAGCCTTTTTAACCTTTCTCTTATTACTCGTTTTCATTGACATTGACGTTAAAACAACTTGGACCAGCAGGGAAAATATACCCCACCAGTCAATCCATTTTCACTTCCTATCTTGAGAGAGCAATATCATCGATTCGTAGGATCAACTTCACCGTTTCAGCCGCGAGCTCGATCACGCTCGTGCTCACAAGTAGCGGCTGCAGGACCCTCTCCTCGGCAATATTGTCCTTAACCCCTCCACTTCGGATGCTCACGCCGGCATTTTTCTCTCCCATGGCGTGTCGGTGGTGGAGATCGGTGACCACTTTTATACTATTTAATCCAGCGTTCTCTGCAAGGGTGGTGGGAATGACCTCCATCGCGTCAGCAAAGGCTTTCCAGCATATGGCTTCCGTGCCTGTAAGAGCTCGGGCCTGTTTTGCTAGGGCCTGTGCAATTTCGATCTCAGGGGCACCGCCGCCGGCAATGAGAGCGCGTTTCTTGACAAGGCATCGAATCACGCAGAGGGCGTCGTGTAGGGATCGCTCTACTTCGTCAAGAACGAGGCTGTTTGCGCCGCGAGCTACAATAGACACAGTTTGATTTGCGGCAGCTGATCTGATGCCCGTCACTTTCGTATACCGTGATCCATCAGATTGCACTTCCTCGATCAAGTCCGCGGTACCGAGCTTGTCTTCCGTAAACGAATCGATATTGGCTATGGGCTTGCATCCCAAACTCTTACAGAGAAATTCCACTTCGTCACGTTCAATGTCCTTGACGGCCAGAATCTTCACGCGGGAGAGGAAATAGAGGGAGATGTCGTTTACAGCATCGCGAAGGATGGACTTTTGAATCAAAAGGACATTGCACTTGGTCTTGGCTATTTTCTTTACCATGTTAAGAAGATACATGCGCTCTTCTTTAATGATCTTGTCCATCTGCCGATAGTCGTTGACAACAATTTGGTTTTCCATCTGACGCCACGGTTAGTATGATGATACTTCAAGACATGAAGTCAAGGACATACATCTGGTTTGGGAGGGCTTAGTTGGAATTGGATCAATGCAATTCTAGCCTTCTCAACCCTGACTGGACCACCTGCGCTTTTCAGGACTGATTGATTCAAGATCAAACCGTCCACCATTTCGCTGTCCTCAATCGTGCCACCCACTTTCTTCACGATCCTAATATTCCGAAGGTCAGCATTCTCTGCCGTTTTCGGGTCTATCGTTTTTAGCACGGAGTCAACAGCGATTGGACCAAGGAGATTTGAATATTGGGAGACGATCTTCGATGACAACGAGGTTGAAGCGGCTTGAAGAAGTGTTGCGCGATCTGAAAGGGATATAGGATGTGACATGTCGTGGAGAATCTTAACCGCAGCTGCAGCGGCTCTTTGGAAGGATTCAGAAATAACGGTGGGATGTATTCCTATTCAGAGAGTCAGGCGTCAACATGAACTTGATTCACTAGCTAGACAGAAGGAATCCGAAGGAATCCCACCTTTCGCCAATAGTCGATCTGCAGCTCCCAAGAGACTCCCCGCAATCACAACAACAGATGTAGTTCCGTCACCAGCTTCCACATCCTGTGCGGCGCTAAGGTCCACCAACATCTTTGCGGCCGGGTGCATAACAGCCATATCTTTTAACATGGTGTTTCCATCGTTCGTCTATTATGATGTTAGATTTGTATAGTTGGAAGTTGGGGTCCGTAGAGCGTACGATTATGGTTTCTCCTTTTCCGGTTTGTATCTATTTCAGGTCAGCCTTGCTACCATCTGTCATCGTCGTAATCGTTTTTCCCGGGGTCAACTATACCATCTTATCCATCCCTCTTGGTCCCAATGACTATCTAATGTTAGCCCACATTTCTAGCCGATAAAGGGTATTTGAGAAAGCAATACCGTTCTTATGGCATCAGCAACAGCTACGATAACAATTAGTACATGGCTTTAGATAGTTTAACGGCTATAAATACCTCTAGCTGCCATGATATTGGCGGTGCGCACTGCCATGGGCTTCTCCTTATCCTATTGAAAAGGTGAGCAAATACGGGTTAAAACAGGCCATATGTGAGCGCACGAACCTTGAAGTTGCCATTTCCAGCATTGCCAGAAGAATTTAGAGCGAGCGCCATCGTGAGCCTCTATGTAAGTGATGCAGAACAAGGAGAAAGGGGGTTAATATGTGGAATGTTGGAAGGTTGTAAAATCGAGGCTAATTGAATTTCCCACGGAGATGCTTGGCGATCCTCTACACTTAGTGCGGGATGACAAGCTCCAGCCAACCTTACCTAACCTAACCACCTGTGAGCTTGATTCCAAACAGACAATATCAACAACATTCCCTCCAGCAAACATCAACTGTCTCAGTTCTTAACCTGCCTCTACTGGCTATTAGAGCAAGGACACATCTACCTTTCTTACGTGGCCACCTTGCAACCGTAGCTGCTCACCCTATCTCTAACTACCGTCTTTGCCATCGGTCATCATGCCCAGCGCCACGGGCCAGAACTGGGAGAAGTACAAGAAGAACTTTGCAGATGACGAGCAGGAAGAGAAAAAGATCACACCGCTAACAGACGAGTACGTTTCCTGCCCTTTATCTGGAGCTGTTGCTGGAATTTCGACTAACCTGTCAAAGGGATATTCAAGTCCTCAAAACCTACGGTGCTGCTCCCTATGCAGCCGCTCTGAAAAAACTCGAAAAGCAAATAAAAGAGAAGCAAACAAGTGTCAACGAGAAGATTGGTGTGAAGGTATCTTACCCCGATGCTGTCTATTTGGGTGATGATGAAGCTTATCAATTTTAGGAATCTGATACTGGACTCGCGCCGCCACATCTCTGGGATGTTGCTGCAGATCGACAACGGATGCAAGAAGAGCAGCCATTACAAGTTGCACGCTGTACAAAGATTATACAAGATGAGAAGGATCCAGAGAAAAGTAAATATGTCATCAATGTCAAGCAGATAGCCAAGTTCGTCGTGAACCTCGGCGAGCGAGTGAGTCCTACAGATATTGAGGAGGGCATGCGCGTTGGGTAAGAGATATCTATTTGACTACAATTTGAAGGACCGTTAACTGATACCATATTAGTGTGGATCGAAATAAATATCAGATTCTCCTTCCTTTGCCTCCCAAGATTGATCCAAGCGTTACAATGATGACAGTGGAAGACAAACCTGATGTGACATATGGAGATGTTGGAGGATGCAAGGAACAGATCGAGAAACTTCGGGAAGTCGTTGAAATGCCTCTACTTTCACCGGAGCGATTCGTCAGTTTAGGAATCGACCCACCTAAGGGAGCATTGCTCTACGGCCCACCCGGTACGGGAAAAACACTCTGTGCACGAGCCGTGGCCAACCGGACGGATGCGACTTTTATTCGGGTTATTGGCAGTGAACTTGTTCAGAAATATGTTGGAGAGGGAGCCCGAATGGTGCGGGAGCTCTTTGAGATGGCCAGGACCAAGAAGGCCTGCATCATTTTCTTTGACGAAATTGACGCCATCGGAGGGGCACGTTTCGATGATGGAGCAGGAGGAGATAACGAAGTACAGAGAACCATGTTGGAGCTGATCACTCAATTGGATGGTTTCGATTCCCGAGGAAATATCAAGGTCATGTTTGCTACGAACAGGCCGTCCACTCTGGATCCAGCCTTGATGAGACCTGGGCGTATTGACCGGAAGATCGAGTTCTCCCTTCCAGACCTGGAAGGACGGGCCAACATCCTCCGCATCCATGCCAAGAGTATGTCAGTTGAGCGAGATATCAGATGGGAGCTTATCTCTCGACTCTGCCCCAACTCCACTGGGGCAGAACTTAGAAGCGTGGCAACTGAGGCTGGAATGTTTGCTATCCGGGCACGGAGAAAGGTTGCGACGGAGAAGGATTTTCTAGCCGCAGTCGACAAGGTGATCAAGGGGAACCTGAAGTTTAACTCAACTGCAACATATATGCAGTACAACTAGGATTTCGCTTAATTGTACAGCACATAGCATGAGCAAACAGGGTGGAGGGAGTAACGGGGATTTTGTTCTGTACAATGGTTATGGAATGCGTATGATAATACTGGTTCTTTAAGACTTTTCTTTCTTTTTTTCCCCCCACCCTCCTCAAATTTTCGTTTCTTAGAGCAATGAAATACATACAGGCCATCAAGCACACCCCTTCACCATCGTAATTTACATAGCCCTACGAAGAATTCCTGTTTTGTCTGCTTCCAGGAGTGTCACGTGTTCTTGGGATACAGCAACGGGCTAACTCGGAATGATTACCTCTATGTGCGTTATGATTGGCTGCCGGGCCGGCTCTCTACCTCGGAAAACAAGAAAATCGCTTTTGTAAGTCTTCGTTAACCTCCACCGCAGTTGCGATTTTCTAGCTTGCAATGACTGATGCTGTATGATATCTTGTGTCAACATCCAGTCATTGCTTCGATTAGTTGGATCCCTCAGCGACCTGTTATCTGAGGCATCATGAGCTTTAGCAGCTTGCGGAGCCTGGCTCCCGTGACAAAGGTTCGCCGCTTCGCAAATTTCCAACCACCCTCGCAATCAGCGGTTGCATCTGAGCTGACCTGTTCTATCTTCCAGTTCACAAAAACTTTGAGACATCAGAGACGCCTGTTTTCTTCTTCACACCCTGCAGGTATGTCGCGGATCTACGTCACCGTTAAAGTTGCTGCCATTGACCCTTATTGAAAACAGCCCAGATATTCGCGAACCAACCGCTCCGTGCGAAAGAAGCTTCTCCATTTGCTTCGAAAAATTATCCTGTCATTGTACGTACTCCCTTTCGCCTTCAACTTAGCGTTTTGGAGGGGCGATATGTCTGATTGTTTACAGGATCATGAATATGATGCGGTCGTTGTCGGTGCTGGAGGTGCTGGTCTTCGGGCTGCCTTTGGTCTAGCAGAGGCTGGGTTTAACACAGCATGTATTTCGAAACTTTTCCCAACACGAAGTCACACTGTTGCAGCTCAGGGGGGTATTAATGCCGCTCTTGGGAAGTACGTTATTCAATTGATAAGGCTTCATCAGGAAAATGCGACAGACGTTGTGGACTAACTCCAAAATTCTAGCATGCACGAGGACGACTGGAGATGGCATATGTACGATACAGTCAAGGGATCTGACTGGCTGGGTGATCAGGATGCTATCCACTACATGACAAGAGAGGCACCCCAAAGTGTCATCGAACTTGAGGGATATGGATGTCCATTTTCACGAACAGAGGACGGCAAGATCTATCAACGTGCTTTCGGTGGACAGTCACAGAAATACGGCAAGGGGGGCCAGGCTTACCGATGTTGTGCTGCTGCTGATAGAACTGGCCACGCCCTTCTTCACACTCTCTACGGCCAATCACTCCGACACAACACCAACTATTTCATCGAATATTTCGCCATGGATCTTTTAATGGAGGATGGAGAATGCAAAGGTGTAATTGCTTATAACCAAGAAGATGGCACCATTCACCGTTTCCGCGCACACAACACTGTCTTGGCAACTGGAGGATACGGCCGTGCTTATTTCAGCTGCACGTCTGCCCACACTTGTACTGGCGACGGTATGGCCATGGTTGCCCGTGCTGGTTTGCCCAACCAGGATCTGGAATTCGTTCAATTCCATCCTACGGGCATTTATGGTGCTGGCTGCCTCATCACAGAAGGCTCTCGAGGTGAGGGCGGTTATCTCCTGAACTCTGAGGGTGAGAGATTCATGGAACGATATGCTCCAACGGCCAAAGATCTTGCAAGTCGTGACGTTGTTTCGCGATCGATGACTCTTGAGATCCGTGAAGGGCGGGGTGTTGGTCCTGAGAAAGATCACATCTACTTGCAGCTGAGCCATCTTCCTCCCGAAATTCTCCATGAGAGATTGCCCGGTATCTCAGAAACCGCATCCATTTTCGCTGGCGTTGATGTCACCAAGCAACCCATTCCCGTCCTCCCGACTGTCCACTACAACATGGGGGGTATCCCAACCCGTTACACTGGTGAAGTTCTCACGATCGATGAGAAAGGTCGAGATAAGATCGTTCCAGGTCTATATGCTTGTGGCGAAGCCGCCTGTGTGTCCGTCCACGGTGCCAACAGACTGGGAGCGAACTCTCTCCTAGATTTGATCGTTTTCGGACGTGCTGTCTCCCACACAATTCGCGACAAGGCATCACCTAGGCAGCCACATAAAGAGATCAGCGCGGATGCCGGTGCTGAGTCGATTGGCGTCCTTGATAAAATCCGAACCGCGGATGGATCTAAGTCAACAGCTGAGATTAGAAATGCTATGCAGAAAACTATGCAAACGGACGTCAGCGTTTTCCGAACTCAGGAGAGTTTGGATGAGGGTGTCCGCAAAATCAAAGAGGTTGACCAAATGTTTAATGATGTCTCAACAAAAGATCGCAGCATGATTTGGAACTCTGACCTTATTGAGACACTCGAGCTAAGAAACTTGTTGACATGCGCGTAAGTTGTATTCACGTCCCGAATCATTCGTTTTTGTTTGTTGTATTCTAACATGTCTATAGGACCCAAACCGCCATTGCAGCTGCCAACCGCAAGGAATCCCGTGGTGCCCATGCCCGTGAGGATTTCCCAGAACGTGATGACGAGAACTGGATGAAGCACACTCTGACCTTCCAGAAGGAACCTCACGGCAAAGTAGTTCTCACCTACCGTGCTGTTAACGCTAATACCCTCGATCCGAATGAGTGCAAGCCGGTCCCACCCTTCAAGCGGACGTATTAGACCAACTTCATCGCGGCAAAAATTACCTTTAGCAATGTATAAAAATTTGCATGGTCCGGATTGCCTGTTGGGCGTCCTGGAGAAGTCGTTGGAGCATTCATTCCCTCTATGTTTCATTATACAACAATTTCGCCTTTTCCCTTTTTCGGCTTTCCTGTTATTTTGAGTCACATTTCTATGTTTCCCCTTTCGTTCCCATGTTGTTCGTTCCCTCTATTTCCCCTCTCTTTTTATTTATTTATTTATTTGTTAATATTGAAGCGCATTCTTGTCGAAAATTCTGGTCAGTTATTTTTTGTTCGAATCACTCAATCAGCAGTCCATAGTTGTACCATACTCTGGCGTAAAAGTGAAAAAGAGGCAAGCGTGACAATTCCGAGAATAAAGAATTAAAATAGGTGGCAATTCTGCTAGTAGGGAGTGACTCAATTGAACATGGCGTATCTACTATATAGGCTATAAGAACCAAACTACTTAATATCAAGTCACATTCGATATTACATCCTACCGTACTTCTTTCTCACACTTTCAAGGTTCCGTCCTCCGGCCAGAAGCAAGTGTCAACGAAAAGCCTGGCTTCCTGATTAAAAGCCTTTTTAGAGAGGGTGGTTGGCATACTGAATTTTTTAATGAGTATGAATGATTTAGATGAAAGGTTGATCATCACCGTTAGGTGATTTGACCCGGTAGGTGATTAGTTACGTTATTCACTTAGTCGCTTTGTCAGCCTCACACCTTCTCTTTCTGGTGGTTTACCAACAGTTGGTTATAAAACAGATGCAAGGAATAACTCTACAAGCTCAGTTTGATACAATATTAGCTGTTGAGATATCCCGACACATACTTTGCAATTCACTCCCTTGCTTCCTGTCCCACTTCTATTCATGTGCCATAACATCACATATGGCCAACCTTTCGCTTCATGATTATGATATCATCGCAAAGCATCCTTTTAATGACCTAAATCAGCTGTGAGGTCCACTTCAGGAGGCAGAGCAAACATATGATGTCTCAGCTGATCCTCAGCATGAAATCTGCCAAAAGGCAATATCAAAACTTCTTTCTTTTTTTCTGGGGCAAGAGATAGCTCTTGACCTTCAGTTTGAAATAAATAATTGCAGTATGGCTCATGAGCTTGTAGATATCCTTGAATACATTTACAAGGGTGATTTCAACTACAACCACTTTCAATTATTGGCGCGACTTGTCATCCAAAATGCACCAGATGTTGATATTTAAAAGGCTGTCCTTGATCTCACAGTTATCATCTCATGATTGATCCTCCTACTAGCAAGTGTCCTTTTTTTCTTTTATACCATGCTAGTCAAATTCACTTCATCATCACAGAAAGACTATGAGTAGACACGCGAGTTGGTGAATATGAGAATCTTTGAAGAGATATATGACTGCACATTTCAGGATATTGAGGGCTTTTTCAACAAGTACTTTGAGAGAAAAGACTAAAGTGACAAAGCAGATACTATTTGTCAACATATGCTAGTCTCAGACAGTGATGAAAACTGAGCTCAGTTTCCTGATCCTTCTATACACAGTGATGTTCTTGTTTGATGATTTCATCTTCAAGAAGATCTTCTCTCAGAATCACATAGTATTTACTACATCATAGTGAGTAAAACAGATATTACTGATTCAAAGACAGAACAGTCAGTTGATTTTTTTCTGATAACTAGAAGCACAAGTCTTTCACAAGACAAACATGACTAGAGAGATATTCTGATAATTGATAAGCTGAAAAAATGAGAGAAGGAGATCAGAATCAAAGTCATATTGCTGCAGATAAGCTACTATATGCATGATATCTTTGCTGTTCAACTCATTTGATAATTTGTTCATATATTCACTGTCTATGAGGTCAAGATGAAGATGTGAGTGTTTGACTGCTCAGGCCTCTACAGCTCAAATATCATTGATGTTAATGTGAATTTAAGACTATTTCTTCAGATATTAGTGAACTATATTATGATGAGTAATGAGGAGCTGAGACTAAACATTTTTATTACTAGAAATGAAAATAACAGCAAATCAATAATCATCAAAGAGTCTGAATTCTTAAAGAAAATGATATTACAGTTGAGTGAAATATTTGTAAAGGGTTAAGCTCTAAGAACTAGAGGCTAGTCCTCCTATATAACAAGGACGAATTGCTTGAGAAAGGGAAGAAAAGAATGAGATGAGAACTCGAGCTTAAGCAAGCTCGCATAGCATGATCATGTGCACACATGCAAACAATGGCTAGGCTGAGTCAGCCAGCCAGAGCAAATGATGACTAGGCTGAGTCAGCCAGACAGAGCAAATGATGGCTAGGCTGAGTCAGCCAGCCAGAGCAAATCTAGGGGTTCAATCTCTTATAATACTCCTCTTCTCCCTCTTTGTTGCAGGCCTTTACAACTATTTAAAGCTCTTTTTACATCTAATTTTGCCTGCTGAGAGGCCTTCCAAGTGTTCAAGACCTTCACTTCTTGTAGAAGACTTGTGTCATTCCACATAGACTCAGCTCAATCTACTTATTTAATAAGATATTACTTTTTTCTTCAGTAGATTCATTCACTCTGAATTTTCTCAATCTCAAACTCAGATTCTTCTGAGATCTCTATAGTGAGTGACTGTCAGTCAGTTTGTCTCTGACTAGGCAGGAGATTCATCACTGCAGCATGTAGAAGCTTTACATTAAAGATATTATGAATGTTAAGTGAGACATTCAGTCAGTAAGCATAAAATTCTATCTTTTCTAGCACAGTATATTAATTGTATTTCACATTCAGCTTCTTGCACAGATGATTAGTTCTCATGTTCTCTAAGCTCAATCAGATCTTATCTTTAGATTGAAAGCTTGAAGCTGAGTCTCTTTGTCTATTTGTGTATTTCTTTTGAAATTGCTGAGCATTTGTCATTTTTACTTGAGCTTACTTTAACACTTCACAGATCTTTCTCATATAATCATCTGCAAACTCAATGAGATTATATGATGTTTCAATGAGGAGTGCATCAGCTATATCAATGAAGAAGATATGAAAAAGATGTGTTAAAAAGAATGAGCTCACATCTGTTGAGACAGCATCTCTATTATTGATGATCAGCTCTACTAGAGAAAGTCATTCACATCAGTCATTCTGTTGAAAGCTAATGTACTTGCATAGATAGATTTTCAGAGTCTGATTCATTTGCTTTGTAGCTCTATCAGTCTCTGAGTGATAGACTATGAAGAATCATCTCTTAATGCCTAATTTCTCACATACTCAAGTTCAAAATATGCTTGTGAAAGCTGATCCTTGATCTGACACTACCATCTTAGAGATGTCATGTCAAGAAATGATGTTGTGAAGAAATACTCTAGTCACTATCTCTGCATCAGTTTTCTTAACTGCTTTTAATATAATCTTCTTGATCAGTCTGTTCATTATAATCATGATGTTCATATATTCTTTAGAGCTTGATAAGTTCATGATAAAGTTCATGGAAAGCTCCTGCCACATATGTTCAGGAATGAGAAGAGACTTAAGCAGTTTTTAATGTCAATCTCTTCATGCAGTGTTTGATCTGCAAAAATGACAGTTTTTGATCATTCTTCTCACATCAGCAGCATAGTCTAACCAGTAGAACTCACATTTTAGAACTTCTGCCATTTGCTCTCATCTGAGATAGCTGGTAAGAGGTGAGTCATTAGCCTCATATACTAATCTGATTCAAAGAGGTTTAAAGTCTGGTACCTATTTATGACTTTGAAAGAGAAGCTTCTTATTTTCATTTAAAGAGCACTCAGAGATAGAGGTCTTAATGCTAAGTTCAGAAGAAAATCTGAATCTTCTCTCATGAAGAGTCTGCTTTAGACACTGCAGGATTTTGTCATTTTTGTTAGTCTCATTTCACTGAGCTTGAAGAGACATCTCAGGTTTCACACTGGCAGTGATCACTTTTAGTTTCATTCTAGATGCCAGTACATTAAACTTAAGTAGTTGAGCTTGTCTTTGCTTGATTCTCTCATCATCAGCACTCTGTGACATGTCCTGCTCTCTTCATGATAAGATGTCTGATTCAGTGTTCAACTTCTATGACTGATAATCAATTCTGAAGTTGAATCAATAGAGAATATTCATTCAATGTAGTTATGTTTTATTTAGTCTGTATGTAGTTATGAAGTATTCTAGATTCTTATAATCTATGAGAATCTTGAATTCCTTTACACTTCATAGCTCAGCATCTCATTTCTTTAAACACTCAATTATTGCTAATAACTTCTTATCATGAATCTCATAGTTATATTCTGCAGGTGAATGCTTATGAGAGAAGAAGACACATGAGTGTAGAATGCTCTGCTTATCATATTGTAGCAGCACTTCTTCTGAAGCATAATCTGAGAAGTCTGTTTTCAATATAGTCTCACAGTCAGGGTCAAATTGAAGCAGAATTGAAGCAGAGATAAACATTGATTTTAGACACTTAAAAGCTTTCTCAGCCTTGCTCATCCATAAAAAGAGAATATTCTTGCATATCAGAATTGTCAGTAAGGTCATAATCTTTGAGATATCTCTGATGAATTGTCTATAGAAATTGACAAAGCCTAAAAATCCTTGTACACTCTTAAAAGTAGTAGGTATCACCTATTTCAAAACAGCTTTAACCTTCTCTGGATTCATTCATATATTCTTGCCTACTTCAATGATGAATTCAAGATATTTTGTGCTGTTTATCTCAAACTCACTCTTTCTGATATCTATCTGCAGACCTGCTTTCTGTAGATGTATAAGTATCTTTTGTACATGCTCATGATGC
>NW_015440949.1:1337079-1366783 GCF_000150705.2 Paracoccidioides lutzii | reverse complement strand
TGCAATAATGTCCAGCTTAGTGAATCATTTAGCTTGTCAATTCACGTAGAGTCTCACTGATTAATGATAGAGAATATCAATCCTTTCAGATGATTTTGTTAAAGAGTTTGATAGTTCACACAGAATCTTAGTCCACCTTCAAGCTTCTTTGTAAAATAGTACAGAAGGCAGCTGCAGTAGAGTTGCTTACTCTAATAAAATCCTTATCTAGATAATCTGTAATAGTCTTTTGCAAAGCCAGTAGTTCCTCTTGAGATATATTATATAGTGAGTCTCAAGGGGGTTGTTCTGTGCTATCATCAGCCTTTTTAATCAGTTCAATCTCATGATCTCTATCTAAGTCACAAAGTGGAGGTAAAGTGTCAGCAGCTTCTTTATCAAATATGTTTAAAAACTCATGATAATGTTAAAACAGCTTTTCTTTAAAGTCAATCTTTGATTTCACTTCTAAAGTCTTTTGAATGTCAGTCAAACTGACAGCAAAGATCTCAATGTTTTACTTCTCTCAAGTGCTCACAAGCCTAGAGAAGCTTATGGCAGAGATGGGAATCACATCAGCTTTTGCATTTGAACTAGACTCTACCTCTATGCCACTCTCTTCAAATCTTATAATTCTTTGATGAGGGATCACAGTCACCTTTTGCTGGGTCAGTCAGAGGTCATCTAGATACATATCATGACCATGTAATCTATTCACCATGTAGAGAAAGGTTCATTCAGTTATATGACTGTCTTATAAGAGGTTGAACCTTTAGATTTGCTCTGGCTGGCTGACTCAGCCTAGCCATTGTTTGCATGTGCGCATGTGATCATGCTACGTGAGCTTGCTTAAGCTTAAGTTCTCATCTCATTCTTTTCTTCCCTTTCTCAAGCAATTTGTCCTTGTTATATAGGAGGACTAGCCTCTAGTTCTTAGAGCTTAATCCTTTTCATTATGAATTGCTTCACTCCTTTCATTGATAGGTCACTAAGAGTCTTAATGCTGTATCATGAAACTCAGCAAATGTGCTGACATATGATAGACTATTGAGAGCCTTAAATCCTGCATCACAAAGTTCAGTGATAGCACTAATATATGAATAGACAGAGTTAGCAATCATGTTAACAAATGAATAAGCAACATTGAAAATATCTAGCTGAATGAGATAAAGTGACAAACTTATACAACAAATGAATCAACATGAAGCAATGAGCAGAGATGTCTTCAGCAGCTTTGAACAACAATGAATGGCCTTTCTTCAACAGCAGGAACAGGTTCAGTGTGAGAACAGAAATTTAATAGCAGCTTAGTAAGCTGAAATAGCTAATATATGATAAGCTTTGAACACTCTGACATCAACTCTCTCTCAATTGAATCTGCAATCACTCATTGCAGTCAGAAGATCAAAGATCAAGCTATCAGACTGTGAGAAGTATAATGATTCTAATCTGAAGCACTACCTTCAGTGAGAGCTAAAGCTTCAATTAAAACTTAAGATCAATGGGAAAGCTTTAGATAATAATGAGAAATGTACTTGATATGTGTACTTAAGACTGGAAGAAATGGCAGCAGCTTGAATTTATCTCTGAGTTGAGAATAATAAGAACAAGATCAACTTCATGATAGAGAGCTTACTGAAGCAGACACACATGCTCTTTAGTGATCCTGCATGACAGAAAAAGACTATGCAAAAGCTCAATAATCTATGACAGAGTAGAAGAGCTCTCTTTGACTTTCTGCCTGAATTTAATCAGCTACTGCTGGAAGCTGGTGATCACAGATGAGATGATTACATTAAAAAGAGGTATTTGAAATTCACTCTAAGCATAGAGCTAAAGGAAGGCATGGTGAGTGTAAGAGAATCATCTCTCTATGAGAATTACTGCAAGGAGCTTAGATTAGTTAATCATCAACTCTCTGAGGTTAAAACTTTAAGACAGTGGTCTAAACATTGTGAGAGCAGATCTTCTTCAGATCATACAACATCTAATTCACTCTCTCTACTTTATCATACTGTCCTTGACTAATGAAACCAGTCTCAAGCTTTCACTGATAATCTGATAAATCTCTCTCCTGGTGCTATGACCCTAAGCACCTGCCACACCAAATTGATAAATCAGACAGAGGTTAATCAATAAAGAGAGCAAGACCTGTGCCTGAGATGCAGAGCTGAAGATCATATGATTAAGAGCTGCTCATTCAAACCTCTTAGACACCCTGCCATCCTCATGATAGCTAAAGTGATCCCTGAGCCAGTACTGAACAATGACAATGTGAATATGAGTGAGGATTTGAGAAAAGAGTAGCTCTAATCAAAAGACACTGAAAGGAGCAAAATAAGAAGCTTATGAGAAAGCAATAGAGAAGATTTAAATCTAAGATGATATTCAAACTCTTCACTGTTGATGCTCTAGTAGATAATGCCTTTTTAACTAGAGCAATAATAGACAGTGAATGTAATATCTATGATCTTATTTCTCAATTCTATGTTAACAAGCATAAGCTCCTGTGCATTGAAATTCTCTCTGTTAAAATGACTGGCTTTGAAGACTTCATGAGACTCTCCACAAGTATAGTGACTGGCATTTGAATTGATATAGATAGTCATGTAATTGAACAGGCCTTTCTCTATGTGGTGAATAAGTTACATGATCATGATATATATTTAGGTGACCCCTGGCTGGCCCAGCAAAAGGTGACTGTAATTCCTTATCAAAGAATTGTGAGATTTGAAGAGAGTGGCATAGAGGTAGAGTCTAGTTCAAATGCAAAAGCTGATGTAATTCTCATCTCTGCTGTAAGCTTCTCTAGGCTTGTGAGCACTTGAGAGAAGTGAAACATCAAGATCTTCACTGTCAGTTTGACTGACATTCAAAAAGCTCTAGAAGTGAAATCAAAGATTGACTCTAGAGAAAAGCTGTCTGAACATTATCATGAGTTTTTGAATATATTTGATAAGGAAGTCATCAATGCTCTATCTCCACTTCATGGCCCAGGTAGAGATTATGGAATTGAACTGATTAAAAAGGCTGATGATAGTGTGGAACAACCTCCTTGAGGCTCATTATATAATATATCTTGAGAGAAACTACTGGCTTTGCAAAAAACTCTTACAAATTATCTAGATAAGAGTTTTATTAAAGTGAGCAACTCCTCTGCAGCCACCCCTGTACTATTCATGAAGAAGTCTGGAGGTGAGCTAAGATTCTGTGTGAACTATTGAGCTCTTAACAAAATCATCTGAAAGGATTGATATTTTCTATCATTAATCAGTGAGACTCTACAGTGAATTAAATAGGCTAAATGATTCACTAAGCTGGACATTATTGCAGCTTTTCACAAGATTTGAATCATGAAAGGTGATGAGTGAATGACAGCCTTTAGAACCAGATACAGGCTATTTGAATGACTGATTACACCCTTTGATTTGGCCAATGCTCTAAGCACATTTCAAAAATATATCAACTAGGCATTACATGGATATTTGAATGACTTCTGCTCAGTCTATTTAGATGACATCTTGATATTTTTCTCAAGAAGCTTACAGGAGCATTGCAAGCATGTACAAAAGATGCTTATGCATCTATGAGAAGTAGGCCTGCAGGCAGACATCAGAAAGAGTGAGTTCAAGGTGAACAGCACAAAATATTTTGAATTCATCATTGAAGTGAGCAAGAGTATACAAATGAATCTGGAGAAGGTTAAAGCTGTTTTGAAATGAGTGACACCTACTACTCTTAAAGATGTATGAGGATTTTTAGACTTTATCAATTTTTATAGATGATTTATCAGAGATTTCTCAAAGATCATAATCTCACTGATGATTCTTACATGCAAGAATATTTCTTTTTTGTAGACAAGCAAGACTGAGAAAGCTTTTAAGTATCTAAAATCAATGTTTATCTTCACTCCAATTCTGCTTCAATTTGACCTTAACTGTGAGACTATATTGGAAATGAACTTCTCAGATTACATCTCAGAAGGAGTGCTGCTACAATATGATGAGCAAAGCATTCTACACTCATGTGCCTTCTTCTCTTACAAGCATTCACCTGCGGAATACAACTACAAAATTCATGATAAGAAGTTATTAGTAATAATTGAGTATTTAAAGAAATGAAACACTGAGCTACAAAGTGTAAAGAAATTCAAGATTCTCACAGATCATAAGAATCTAGAATACTTCATAACTACATACAGACTAAATGAAAGACAGCTATGTTGAATGGATATTCTCTATCAATTCAACTTCAGAATTGATTATCAGTCAGAGAAGTTGAATGCTGAACCAGACATTCTATCACAAAGAGAGCAGAACATGTCACAGAGTGCTGATGATGAGAGAATCAAGTAGAGGCAAGCTCAACTACTTAAATTTAATGTACTGGCATCTGAAATGAAATCAATAGTGACTGCTGCCAGTGTAAAACCTGAGATGTCTCTTTAAGCTCAGTGAAATAAGACTCACAAAAATGACAAGATCCTGCAGCATCTGAAGTAAATTCTTCATGAGAGAAGATTCAGATTTTCTTCTGAACTCAGCATTAAGATTTTCATCTCTGAGTGCTGTTTAAATGAGAATAGAGAGCTTCTCTTTCAAGATTGTAAGTGAGTACCAGACTTCAAATCTCTTTAAATCAGGTTAGTGTATGAGACTTATGACTCATCTCTTATCAGTCATCTCAGGTGAGAGCAAACAGCAAGAGTTCTAAGATGTGAGTTCTACTGGTCAGGCTATGTCACTGATGTGAGATGAATAATCAGGAACTGTCATCTTTGCAGATCAAAAATTGCATGAAGAGATCAATATCAGAGACTGCTTAAGCCTTTTCTCATTTCTGAACACATGTGGCAGAAGCTTTTCATGAACTTTATTGTGAACTTATCAAGCTCTAAAGAATACACAAACATCATGATTATAATGGATAGACTGATCAAGAGAATTATATTAAAAGCAGTTAAGAAAACTGATGTGAAGACAGTGACTAGAGTGTTTCTTTGCAACATCATCTCTTGACATGACATTTCTAAGATGATAGTGTCAGATTGAGAATCAGCTTTCACAAGCAAGTTTTGAACTCAGATGTATGAGAAATTAGACATTAAAAGATGACTCTTCACAGTCTATTACTCAGAGACTGATGAAGCTACAGAGTGAATGAATCAGACTCTGAAAATCTACCTACACAAGTATATTAGCTTTCAACAGAATGACTGATGTGAATGACTTTCTCTAGCAGAGCTGATCATCAATAATAGAGATGCTGCCTCAACAGATATGAGCTCATTCTTTTTAACACATCTTTTTCATGTCTCCTTCATTGATATAGCTGATGCACTCTCTGTTGAAACATCATATAATCTCATTCAGTTTGCAGATGATTATCTGAGAAAGATCTGTGAAGTGTTGAAGTAAGCTCAAGTAAAAATGACAAATGCTCAGCAATCTCAAAAGAAATACACAAATAGACAAAGAGACTCAGCTTCAAGCTTTCAACTTAAAGATAAGATCTGATTGAGCTTAGAGAACATGAGAACTAATCACCTGTGCAAGAAGCTGGATGTGAAATACAATCAATATACTGTGCTAAAAAAGATAGAATTTCATGCTTACTGACTGAATATCTCACTTAACATTCACAATATCTTTAATGTAAAGCTTCTACATGCTGCAGTGATGAATCTTCTGCCTAGTCAGAGACAAACTGACTGACAGTCACTCACTATAGAGATCTCAGAAGGATCTGAGTTTGAGATTGAGAAAATTCAGAGCAAACAAATCTACCAGAGGAAAAAGCAATACCTTGTTAAATGAGTAGATTGAGCTGAGTCTACATGAAATGACATGAGTCTCCTACAAGAAGTGAAGGCCTTGAATGCTTGGGAGACCTCTCAGCAGGCAAAATTAGATGTAAAGAGAGCTTTAAATAGTTGTAAAGGCCCACAACAAAGAGGGAGAAGAGGGGTATTATAAGGAGTTGAACCTCTAGATTTGCTCTGGCTGGCTGACTCAGCCTAGCCATTGTTTGCACATGTACACGTGATCATGCTATGTGAGCTTGCTTAAGCTCGAGTTCTCATCTCATTCTTTCCTTCCCTTTCTCAAGCAATTCATCCTTGTTATATAGGAGGACTAGCCTCTAGTTCTTAGAGCTTAACCCTTTACAGTCAATTAGCTTGGCCTTCATATTCACATACCAGAAGAGGTAATTTGAAGATTTGACCAGAGTATTTGACTTGATGACATACTTAGTATCCTGTTTGAACTGACTGATTACCTTGCCAACACAGCTATCCATGTTGTAGAGATTATATTGCATTCAGAACCTTAAGTTCAGATTCTATGCTGATGATCAACCTGCTATTGGATTTGCAGACATCATGACTCTATCATTCTGAACACAGAGTCTTTTCAATTGAAGTTGAAGCTGCAATTCTTTACATCTCTCTTTTTGAAATTCTAAATCAATCTTTTGATATTCAAGATTCAATCTTCTCAGTTGCAATTCTTCAGAGTTAGTTGCTGGCAGTGAGTTAGAGATCACCACAGACATCTTCACCCTATCTTCTGAAGGAGTTGAATCAGCATATTCAACATGACATAGACGGACCAGCCTCACTGTGGTAAGAGCTGTAATCAGCCTGGCTTGCTAATCAGACATTTCAAAGGGTCCAATCTTAGAACTTTTGAACATTCCTGGGGAGGTTGATGAGCTCAGAGCCTCTTGATCATTTTCAGATTGATCAGATTGATTGAATTGATTCAATTGTAATCATGAGTAAGTTATCATATATTCTATCATGTTGTATTAATCTTCTTTATAATGGAGTAATCTTATTCAGTGAGATTCTTATCTATAAGCTTGATTGAGTGAATTGACATGTTCTTATGCAATTAGTCATTGAAAAATTAGTGAGTTGCAGATTTTTCTTTCACTCACTAAGTGAACAAATTGAATACAGAAAAAAAAAATAATAATATAAAAGTGCATCAAATCAATCAATTGACATAAAATAAGATAATATTATATTAAATGAAGTGAGCAGTGATTAATATATACTATATTTGACAAAAATTCCCGGAATTAGCAGTTATTAATATAAAATAGGTCTCATAACCTGTAAAGGATAGATTACTTGATTGATTATATAGTAATCACTAGCTACGCGGAAGTTATATACAGTGCGAATTATATAAGAAGGCGGATAGGCCTAACAATATATATATAGAATTGAATAATAGTTAACCATTGAATCTTTTGAAGGAACTTTGAAAATTCAGAGTATTTATATACATGAATGAGTAGCAATAGATTTTATCTCTAATTTTTTATGAAATGAGGAATTAGTAATGTAGTGATCTGAATCTTTATAAAGTGCTGATTCTATTCTCCAGAAAGTACTGATATTAAAGAACTAATTTTTAAAAAGTGCTGATCTATGCTGATTCTGAATGCTGAATTTTAAGATGATGCTAATTCTCTGATAGATGCTAATTCTAAAGTGCTTTGATAAGCAGTATGAAGATAAGTGCTTTAGTAAGTGAGTATGATAAGTAATATGAAAACAAGAAGCTAGTATAAAGAGTTTTAACATCACAGTGCTGTGAAATCATATATTTTCTCACAGATGATAAAGAAGTAAAGAGTGTAGTCAAGCTCTTATAACTATCAAATAAGCAGAGCTCAAAGATAAAACTTTTCAAGCTAGCAGCTTAAAAAAATATTCAAAAAATTATCAGAATTATTAATCACAATATCATCATTAGCATAGCTGATATATACTACAGTCTGATCTTCAACAACAAACATCATCATTTTAAAAGTGCACTTCTTTATATAGTCTTCTTATTTCATTAATCTTAATCACTCACTAAGCTTTGTTACTTGAATATTTATTAAAAATTATCTTTTAGAAAACTTAGATATTTAGATAAGGAAATACAGATATTCAAATAATCATATTTCATTAATCAATTATTGAAGATCTATTAGTAGAGGAATGAACTTACTTTCTCTATTTAGTTAGTATAAAAACCATGTGAGAATATTAAAATAAATGAATTAAGTGTTAAAAAAAAGTGTGAGAAGCTCTATAACTAAGATTATAATAGAGTAAATATATAGATATTGTGAATACTATATAAAGAAGAGAATAGTGATAAATGAAATGTATATGTAGAATTGAATAGTAGTTAATCACTAAATCTTTTGAAGGAACTTTGAAAATTCAGAGTATTTATATATATGAATGAGTAGCAATAGATTTTATCTTTAATTTTTCATAAAATGAGGAATTAGTAATATAGTAATCTGAATCTTCATGAAATGCTAATTTTATTCTTCAAGAAATACTGATGTTAAAGAACTGATTTTTGAGAAGTGCTGATCTGTGTTGATTGTGAATACTGAATTTTGAGATGATGTTAATTCTCTGATAGATGCTAATTCTAAAATACTTTGATAAGCAATATAAGAATAAGTGCTTTAGTAAGCAAGTGTGATAAGTAGTGTAAGGACAAAAAGCTAGTATAGAGAGTTTTGACATTACAGTTGTCTCTTCTTTCATAAATACTAACCTTAGCAGCTTTAAAAAATAGTTGTTTTTTGAATATAAAGGTAAGATATGAGTGTGAAGTATTTGTTGATATAGGAAATAATATTTATGATGTTTATTCAATGATATCGAGGGACTGATTATGTGAGATGATTATTATAAAAGTATTTATTGCTATAAAAATGAAGAGAGAAGGTATATTTTACTCTTTGAACTTTTCTTTCTTTTACAATTTTATAATTAAAATTATTATAAATTTCTTGCAGTTGCTACTATCTCTGATTCTGAAGATTTTTTTATTTTTTTTTTTGTATTTATCAATATGACAGAATTAATTCCTGTGCTCTTTGAGTAAGCTCTTCTGTTTTTTAATACATTTAATACTATCACATGTGTGATAACAATTTGACAGATCTACTGAGTCATAGCTCATAATTATTTGATCATGTGACTGACTTTGTCTTAAAGGTATTCTCTGTGAGTGATACTTGCTCAAGTTGAGTAGTTTGTCTATAATATGTAATTATTTTCACTATGAAAAACACTGTAGTTCTTGCTGTCTTGCACATAAGTCATGTATTCAAGTGAGTATAGTATATCTTTAGCTTTTTTGTTCATTGTGATGACTGATAATTATTTATCTAACTTGCTTTCTCTTCTGAGTTAAGTTAGTTACTTGTTCTTTGAAGCTTTTTATTCTTTGTAGAGCAAGTAAAGTCAGTGAAGATCTCACATTATTAAGTCAAACTGTTACATCTGATAGTAGTGTTGATAGCTTTCTCTCATGCTGTTTATTCAGTAAAAACTTATACTGCTATTTTGTTTGATGTTGTCTATTAGACTCAGCACTGAATTAAAATTGCAGATATGTTGATAGCATTCTCTGAGAATGAGAAGTAAGAGAATA
Source organism: Paracoccidioides lutzii (assembly GCF_000150705.2). NCBI lineage: Eukaryota > Fungi > Ascomycota > Eurotiomycetes > Onygenales > Ajellomycetaceae > Paracoccidioides > Paracoccidioides lutzii. The sequence continues at coordinate 1,357,340 of NW_015440949.1, read as the reverse complement.
TAGAGAAAGAAGTTATGTATAAAGTAAAGAACTTTGATTTGACTAAGAAGAAGAGTTTTAAACTTGAGAAGAGAAGAATTGCTATTTCTAAGCAGCATATGATGACTGTGATGATTGTGAATAGAAATTAAATCAGAGAGAACTAGAGATGTATATCTGAGTTCTTGACTTGTTTAGATAATAGTGAAATAAATTTTTTCTGAAGACTTAATAATTTTTGATACCTTGTTTGCTTTATTAAAATCACATAATAAAAAACTCATTTGAGAAAAAGTAGTAAAAAGAATACATGTGTAAAAGAGAATTAATGCTTAGTGCACTTCTCAAAGTGAGTTCAGTGCACTTGTTACTGTGATTTCTATTGTTTAAAAATATCAAATGTATTAGTCTCTTGAATGTTTTCAAGAGGTTCTTATATATCATCAGAAGATTCATAGCTCTTTCAATGTATACAATATTATTCTTTACTTTAGTATTTCTTTTTCTTTAATATCTTTTTATTTTAAAATTTTTCCTTATCATTCACTAGCTTTTGTGCTGAAGGTAGAGTAGTAGTATTTCTCATTTTATAAGATTCAAGCAGTGAAATATGAAAGACAGAGTGAATGTTACACATTAAGTATAGAAGAGAGAGTTTGTATATTTATATATTTTAAAAGATTCAATGATTTGAAAAGAATCAATAAATTTATGATTTAATTTTTTAGTGAAGCAGAGTATACAGAAATTCTTTACATTGAAAAGCACTTTGTCTCTTATATGAAAGTGTTTTATGCTGTGTTTGAAGTCATAGTACATCTTTTATATAGTATTAATTTTCTTCAGCTATTTTTGAATCTTTTTTTATATTATTTATATTTCTTTAGCCTGGTCAATTACCTTAATTGAGCTCAAATAAAGTGAATTACTGACATCAATTCAGAGAGTAGATCTGTAGCTGAGAAGTGCATGAGCTAAAACTTTATTAATTAAGTTATATCATAAAATATTATAGATGAACTATACTAAAGACAATTATCTACCTTAGTCATTCTGATAAAAATTTATAAAGCATCAAAGATAATGCTTCAGTATCTAGTTCTGATGTTCAGTTTGATCATCTATCTGTGAATAAAAGAATGTGAATAGTCTTTATTTGATATCAAATAGATAACAGAGAATTGATTAATATTAACTTATAAAAAGAATTTCTCTATGTAAAACATGATTTTCAGAGATATCAATAATATTATAAGTATGAATATGGATAATATTTATAAGATCTTTTGCAGTAATATTTTTTGTAAATGAAATATACAAAGCATATTTGATTAAAATATCAACTAAGACAAAAATTATATCATAGATCTTGTCTAGCCAGGTGGTAGCCAGGAGGTCAGTGATGAAGTTCATAGTGATGATTTATCATGAATTGATTAATGTTGAAATTGAGTTAAGTTCATTATACTATTTGTGATAATGCGCTTTAACCCTCTAATAACCTGAAGTAGACTGTTTTTTGAGATAATTCAGAATATATCACTATTTAAGATTATATCTTTATCTCTTATTTTCTGCTTTTTTGCTATTGCAAAGAAGTCTGAGTCCTGTACTTTAACAAGAAGAGAGGTAATAGACTCTGATATATTTGTATATGCTGATTCAAAGACTATAGCAGTATTAATCAGCAGTTTAAAAATATTTCAATTCTTAAAATATCTCTTTGAAATTAAATTTCTCTCTATCAGAGGTTTTCTGATCAGCATATTGAGTGATTTCAATGAGTCTGATATGAGTTTGTGAGTGAGCATCTGATGTAGTGATAAGATAGAATCTACACTCAGAGTAAAATTTGAGAGAGATTTAGAGTTCAGAGTGTTGAGATTAAGAGATTTCACATAAAGTGTGTGCTTTTGATCATAAATCTACATGCATTTAACAAGAATTATAAATTTTTCATGAGAGTTAAATTCTCAATCTTGTTTAACACTGTGATGAAGCTTTTATTGTAAGATAAAAAGTATGATTTCATCATGAAAAGAGTCAATATAATCTGCATAGTGACTGAGTCTATTAGCTAAGTTTTATTTATCTGAGTGATAATGCAGAATGAAGTCATATATTAACAGTATTTTTGCTCATTTAGATTGACATTAATTCAATATTTTAGTTATCATAAAATATTAAAAATTAATATAATCAGAATAGATAAGAATTGAATATTGACTCTTTTTCAGATAATGATATCAATTCTTGAAAGATGTAATAATTACAAAGAGTTTTTTATCATAAGTATCATATTATATTTGTATATCTAGGAGTTTGTAAAATTAGAATACAATTGAGTGCCATTGATCATCATCTTATTTTTGAGAGATAATGACAGTCACTACTACTGTATATGCATCAGATTCAATCTGAGTTTCTCAGCTTGAGTTAAAATGAGTAAATATAAGAGTTCATATAAAGTGTTCTTTTAGATTGTCAAAGATGTATTGAGCATCTTTTGTTCATGTGAACTGCAATTTTTATCTTTTTTTCTTTGAGATCTTTATGAGATCAAAAAGAAGTCTTATAATTTTAGAGTAGTTTTCAATGAAGTAGTGATAGAAGTTTGCAAATCTCAAGAAAATTTGAACTTTCTTAACATTAATTGAAACTGATTATTCTGTAATAATTGTTATTCAATCTGATTTTATTTTAATACTCTGGGGTTCAACAATAAATCTTAAGAAGAAGGTTTTATTTTTAACAAACTTATATTTAGTATGTTTTGCAAATAGATTTATGTAGCCTAAGTATTCAAGTACTTTTTATACATGCATCTTATGCTCATTCATTGAGTTTGAATAGATAAGAATGTCATCTAAATAAATCATATAGTATATGTCAAGAAAGTCTACTAGAATATAGTTTATATAGACTTAAAAGATGGTAGAGGCATTTGTGAGTCTAAAAGATATAATATTATACTCAAAGTGATTATATTATATAAAGAATACTATTTTTCATTTATCACTGCACTGAATATATATTTTGTAATAAGCATCTTTAAGATCAATCTTAGAAAAAACTTGAGCTTCAGAGAGTCTATCTAGCATCCTACTTATAAGAGATAATGAATATCTATTTTTGATTATAAGATGATTCAGATCTCTATAGTCTACACAAAGTCATAGACTTTCATTCTTCTTTAAAACAATGAAAATGAAAATGCCTGCAGAGCCCTAAGAAGCAAATATTCAGTCTTTTTTCAGTATACTATTCAAGTAGTTTTAAAGAGTTTTCAGCTCTGTTTCAGAGAAATTGTAGATAAATATGAATGAGAGTTTAACTTTTTTCTTAAAATTAATTAAGTGCTCTGCATCAAATATAGATATATTAAATGTATCTTTCTCAGAGAAAAGATGCACATATGATCAGGTATAGTTAAGCAGATCGTTGATGAAAGCTGTATTTGCAAGTAAGCTGACTTCTGACAGTATTGAGATTTTAGAGAAAGACTCAGAGATCTATGAAATTGAGATAGATATTATTATAAGTACATAGTCAGAAGTGTCAGTGAGTAATTCATTAGCAGCATCTATTACACTCAGAGCTATTTTTTGATTGTTTGATATTTGATAAAAATAAAATTCTTCATTCTTTTAATTAATGAAGGAATTGAGCTATTTAAGTTAGAGAAATTCTAATATTATATCATAGTCTGAAAGTTTGATAATATGAAAGAAGTGAGATTCTTTGATCATAGTTTTTTTGCTATTTAAAACTTTAATCTCTAGATTGATAATTTCAAATGAGTATGTTTGATGATCATCAAATCTTTTTATTCTGTGTGATATATACTCTGTTGATTGTAATTTATATAATTTGACTTAGAATTTACTAATAAAACTTACTTGAACTTTAGAATTTATAAAAGTAAGAATTGATATATCTTCTGTAAGTGTTAAAATTTAAACAGAAAGAAGAAAGAATAGACTTAGTGATTGCTGACTTTTGAGTGTATTAAGAGTTGTCATTATAGTATAAATGATACTTATTATTTATTTTTTATCTCTTTTGAATTTGATTTGAAAGAGGGTTTTAATGAAGACTTTGAAATTGAGAATTTGTTTTCAATGAACTTGTTCTTCTGAGCCTTGCAGTCTGCATTGAAGTGTATAAAGCTTTGATAGACATCATATCAGATATTAGAGTGTTTTTTGCATTTCCAGCTTTTCTTTTTTAGTGCTGTTAATGTATCATCATGTAAATCTTTTCTGTGAGTAGCACTCTTTTTAATGTGTAGTTGTACTTATTAATGTGATAGTTTTTAAAATGTTACTTTTCATAATAATCAGTTTCATGATAAAAGTATTATAGAAATGATCTCACAGCTTACTATATATCTCTTAAATTCTGTATGAAGAAAGAGTAGAATCTTGTTAAACAGATGCATCTTTCACTAATGATCACTATATTTCTCAAGAATATAATTCTCAATTAACTAAAAAGTGAATACAAAGTCATGAATAATTTATTCTTCAGATTATCTCAATGTCTAATACTTTAACTCATAGTCTTGACTTGTCTTATCTAGGTCAATGATCTTAGCATAAATTTAGTTATAGAATTCATTTCAAATAATTAATATTTTTAGTTTGATATAGTATTGTTGTCATTTCTGTTGCAGTTTAGCATCAAATTATGTTACTGTTTTAAGAATCTTGTATTTATTATTATTCTCAAAGTAATATTCTTGATAAGTATAAAAGACAAGACTTGAAAGAAGTAGAATTGATATTAATAGTATGATCTATTGACTCTGCTTCATGCTATTTGCTCTTAAAGATTTGAAGTTCTGCAATAAAAATATTAACTTATTGTTATAATTTGAGAATTTTTTTATATATTTCTTACTGTTTTTGCTCTTATTGAACTATATAAATCTCTTCATCATCTGATGTAACAAGTGCTTCAGTGTTTCTTTCTGAAGTCAGACTTGATGATTATTTATATGAAATTTTTTTTACACATACTTTTTCATTGAATATTGTGTATGAAGTATTAGCTTATAAGTTATGTTTTGAATTTATTATTATAGACTTAATAAAAAACTTTTTTTAGAGTGATTAGAAACTGTGAAAATACTAAAATGAATGAACTAAATATCAAAGGAAAGTGTGAGAAGCTCTATAACTAAAATTATAATAGAGTAGATATATAGATGCTATGAATACTATGAAGAGAAGAGAATAACAATGAATGAAATATATATATAGAATTGAATAGTAGTTAACCACTGAATCTCTTGAAGAAACTTTGAGAATTCAAAATATTTATATATATAAATGAGAAACAATAGATTTTATCTCTAATTTTTCATTAAATGAGGAATTAGCAATGTAGTGATTTGAATCTTTATGAAGTGCTGATTCTATTCTCTAGAAAGTGCTGATGTTAAAGAACTGATTTTTAAGAAGTGCTGATCTATGCTGATTCTGAATGCTGAACTTTGAGATGATGCTGATTCTCTGATATATACTGATTCTAAAGTGCTTTGATAAGCAGTATGAAGATAATGTAATTGATAAGCAAGTCAGCTACATAAGTATGTTGATTATTTTCCTCCTTACTGTATAATAAAAATACTTTCAAAATCTCAACTATAAAGAAAAACTAGCAAATTATATTATAAATTATTTCCTATACACTTAAAGCATATACAGGCAATATACTCAATAATTCTACATACACTATACTGTGATACTGTACATTTTTGTGATCATGACTCAGCAGTCTCAACTACCCTCTGCTCTCATTCATTGACTCTTTGTATATGATTCAAGCTTTCTTCAATTCTTAAAGCACTCTTTTAAGCTATATATATATAGCCTCTTTCTTGCTTCTTCTTTTGTTTGACATTTGCAGTCCTTAATTCCTGTGTTCAGCTGCTAGAATAGTAGCACTGTGCATTGTCATTTGACACCTCTTAACCAGCTGACTTAGAGCATGATTGATTGGACTGAGTAGGCTCTGCATATAATACTTGATATATCCTTTAACTTTCTCAGCCTGCTGCTCCAATTGATATATATTATATAGTGTGGCTGTGGCTCAAAAGGCCTAAAAGCTGTGAAAAGTCTCTGTAGAGGTGAGAATATACATTATGGTATTAAGCTGTGAGAGAATTTGCTCAGAATCATATAGAATTAGCTCAGCAGCTCTAAAGCTGCTCTTGATATTGCTCCCAGTCAGAGCCTGTATTTGAGCTATAGAATAAAGACTTAAAACTTCTTTTTGTCAATATTATTGATCTCAAGCTATATTTAATTTTCTACCTGCTATCTATATGCAGTTTTCAGGGGTAAAAAGCAGTCAATATTTAATGACTGAAGAAGATGAGAGGAATATAATAACATATAGAGGATAATGATCTGATTCTTAGTGCAAAATTGATCAAATTCAGCTAAAGCATAACTTCAGTGTCAGTATAGAATCAACAGTCAATATTTGCTCTTCATATAGGATAGAGTCCCTTTGTTAAACATCTCTTTCAGCCATTATAAGCTCAGCTGGTCAGTGGTCCAGTCATTCTCACTGATTTCAATTACTCAGTTATATGATAGCCTTTTTGTCTTATACTAGCAGAATTGATATATCTTTCCTTTGAGAATAATCATTGTATGTAAAGCTCAGTCAGTTACATTGACTTCAGCAATAATAGTCACTTATTCTCAATCTCTAAGCTATATAAACTTGGAATTCTCAGCTCTTTCAGATTCAGTCATCACCCTGACAGTCTCAATTACACTCATCTGAAACTCAATCTCATCAAAGTTGTAGATATCATCTTTCAAAATCTCATACTTTGTAATAATATTTTATATAAGCTTAAATCACTCACAAATAACCTTAAGATTCTCACATAAGGCTCACTGATAATTATACTTGTGTAAGAACTTGAATTTCAGCTTATCATAGTATTTGACAAAGTTTCATATCTAGCATTCACCTACTATAAATAGGGGATTGAATCCTTAGTTAACAAAAAGAAGGTTAATCATTTCTCATACAGCTGCAACCTGGGGAGGCTGACCTTATTTATCCATAGTTAGAATCCATTGAACAAGAGATTCTTCCTCTGTAAGACTAAGTTTTCAGTTCTTTGAAAGAGTGTTAATATGTGCTGTATAACTATGTATCTGATCACTTAGAATGAAATATAGAATATCATATAGCTTTGCTGCAGCTCATATGCTTGAAATTTGACTATTTTTAAATATTTAAATAACTAAAAAAAGCCTTCTTTCCTGAGTAGAGACTTTATTTCTTTGTGTAGTTAACATTTTTGATGATAAAGATGTTGTTCTGGGATGAGATGAAAAGTGGCCAACATGCTTATATGGCTGACTCACTTATCAATTATGTTAAGTGCTTTAGTAAGTGAGTGTGATAAGCAGTGTGAAAACAAAGAGCTAGTATAAAGAGAGCTTTGGCATCACAAACCAAGTCTCTTTAACAGAAATAACAAGAAACTCTATAACAACTGTATTCTCCACTATGATATCACCTGCTAACTGATTAATCTATAAGTACAAATCACTATTGAAGCTATTCATGACACTTTATAATATAATAAAGATGTATCAGTCTCTTTATCTAAATAGAAACATTTTTCATCAGAATATTTCAGAAAATAATATAATAATAATCAATTCTAAAAAGATAGATGATCATTCTGATATGCTAATTGATCTGAACTTTGTTAAAGAAGTTGAAAGTGAGTAAAATAATGCACATCATCAGACTGATATAATGGAGTTTATGGCAATTGAAGTACTTTTTAATGTCAATTATACTTATCAGCATGATCTTGAATTTTTCTTCTATGTGTTTATTTGACAGTGTGTTTGTCATAGCTGAAAAAAACTAAATGAGCTACAGAGATAGAAGCAGGTCTAATCATAAGACAGCATGCTGAGAAAATAATATACTGAAACTTATATGAAAATTGCAAGAATCAAGAAAAGTGACATGCAAGTTCATGTATTTGAATATCTTCTGCAGGAGTTTCTGCTAGAATTGAAGTGTGTTAAACCCCTCTGCAAAACCATATGAAGCGTGCTATTTCCTTATGAAAAGGAAGAAATTATTGTTGAAACATCACAAGACCCAAAAAATACTCTATGATCCTATTATTAAGGTGTATGATGATGTGATAGCGCTGATTGAAGCTTAATATATTTAATGACTACTGTGTTATGACGAAAAGTATTGTTTATGTTAGTTAGCCTGTTTAAAGTATACTGCCTGATTTATACCAGTTTGTTTCTCATAGTTCCTCTTCTGCTTCATCATCACATGTACTTTTGCTTGAAGTGCCTGTAACCCATCAGAGAAGTCAATGATGGCCAGGCCTTTCCATTCTGCATGAAATTCTTTGATTAACTCTTCGCAACCTGGAACCAGGCCACTCCGCCGTTCCCAGGTAAGCTCCCACGCGATGCGGTACTCCAGAATTGACTTGCCCTCTGCGGATCCGCGAGTCCAGTATCTTTTTGACCAACCACTCCTCCACACCACCGCGTTTAACCGGGGTTAAGGAGGTTGATCCTGTTGGTGGAGAGACGCGGGTATGAGTATCATGAGAAGAGGCTGATTCACTGAGTGTACATGTACAAGAACTTTGGTCAAGTTCTTCAGTGACTAGCATACAAGGCAACTTTCAGTAACTGGGGTTATCCCTGGGCTTGCAGCATTGGGACTATGTGACGATAGTCAGAACCGTAGTAGGCATAAGATAGTAGTATTCGAAATAATAACTAGCTAATCTATGATGATAACTATAAAAAGAAGAAGAGAAAAACAGCGAGAAAAGAATGAAATATCCGATGTCCGCGGCGTACGTGAGTTTAGTCATAAGCGAGGCATACGAGCGATACGATGCTCGTGACAGACTAGTAGTGTACCTTTTCCATTAGGGTTTTAGTAACCAACATAGTCTTATTTGAAAGGCAAAGCCAATTTTACACTGTATGTTATCATATAAACTGCAGACTCCTATCTTTTGTGCGAATGCGCTTGCTATCCATAGGTTGCAAAATCAGCTTGTCTAAACTACTATACCAAGATAAGCTACTTCATGTGACGGCGCTATGACGGCGTATGGCTGAAGCAAGTCACAACGCCAACCAGCCTTTAACGCAATTGGCGCGCGCTAATGCCGTCTCTTGCCTCTCCTTTGTCCAAACATCCAACTCCATTAAGATGCGATCATTTTCTAGCAAACATTGCTTTCGTTTCCTTTGATTAATTTTACATAGGCATTTGATACGTCCCGTTGAACCCATCGATTCTTCTATAATATGCCGCGCCGAAATTGGAGTCTAGCCCTCTGAAACATCACAACTGAAATGGCTGCGGAAAAAGGGGAGTCCAGCGATGAGGAAAGAAAGCCTTTGACAAGGGACAGTATGGAATATCGCGACTCGAGTAACTCTCTCCATTACTCTTCATCCGCAGCCTCGTTATCCCTTGCCGTCATTGATAGAATCAATGGCTCGACGCACGACACTGGTCCTAACGAGATAGGTCGAGGAGATCGCGACTACAGTGACGATGGGGAATATGACCTAGAAGAAGCAGATTACATACCATCTGGAGGCAAACCCGTTCAAAAGAAAGTCAAGATAGTATTAGGGTTTCTTTTGTTTCTTTGCCTGAGCGGATGGTCACTTTCTTTTGTCCTATTTTTATTTGGGGGGCATGAGTCGAGCAAGACGTCCAACGTGTATGACGATAATATATCAGACACAGGCTCTCAGGGAAATAAGATCACATTGGATGAAGTGTTGGATGGAACCTGGAGTCCTGCTTTTCATGACATATCGTGGATACCAGGTCCAAATGGCGAGGACGGGCTGCTACTAGAGAGAGGTGCATCTATTTCCAACGGCTATCTACGAGTGGAAGATATTGTTAGCCGCAAGGACCCAAAGTCGTCAAAGAAGCCAATTGTTTTAATGCAGAAGGCATACTTTAATGTTTCAGGAGAAGCCGTCTTCCCCTCCCGGGTTTGGCCAAGTCCCGATTTAAAGACAGTTCTGGTGTTGTCAAATGAGGAGAAAAACTGGCGACATTCGTTTACGGGGAAATACTGGTTGTTTGACGTCGAGAGTCAAACTGGGCAGCCACTCGATCCTGCAGCGAAGGACCAAAGAGTCCAACTTGCGTCCTGGTCTCCCCGATCCGACGCTGTTGTGTTTACACGAGATAACAACATGTTTCTTAGGAAATTGTCTTCAAATGAGGTGATGAAAATTACCACTAATGGTGGTGTTAATTTATTCTACGGAGTCCCAGACTGGGTTTATGAAGAGGAGGTATATTCAGGCAACAGTGTGACTTGGTGGGCAGATGATGGTGAATATATCGCTTTCCTTCGCACCAACGAGTCCTCTGTGCCAGAATATCCTGTGCAATATTTTGTGTCACTACCTAATGGGGAGATCTCTAAACCCGGCGAAGAAAGCTATCCTGAAACCCGGAAGATCAAGTACCCGAAAGCTGGTGCCCCTAACCCCATCGTGGATCTCCAATTCTTTGATGTTGGAAAGGACGAAGTTTTCTCAGTAGATATCAAAGGCGACTTTGCTGACAGCAATCGTCTTATAACTGAGGTTGTGTGGGCTTCGAACGGCAAGGTCATAGTGAGAAGTACTAATCGCGAGAGTGATGTTCTCCACGTCGCCGTAATTGACGTATTATCGAGGACAGGAAAGATTGTCCGAAAGGAAGACATTAATGCTTTGGACGGCGGGTGGGTTGAGCCGTCACAAACCGCACGGTTCATTCCTGCGGATCCGGATAATGGCCGACTCAATGATGGCTATATTGACACGGTCATTTATGAAGGTCGTGATCAACTAGCCTATTATACTCCGGTTGATAATCCGAACCCGATTGTACTCACAAAGGGTCACTCAGAGGTCGTTCAAGCGCCGTCTGGGGTTGACCTGAAGAGGGGCTTGGTTTATTTCGTTGTTGCGGGAAATGAGCCATGGGAAAGGCATATTTACAGTGTGAACTTCGACGGTACTTCTATTCAACCAGTGACAAACGTATCAGAAAGCAGCTACTATGATGTTTCGTTTTCAAATGGAGCTGGATATGCTTTTTTGAAATATGCAGGCCCACAGGTACCCTGGCAGAAAGTCATCAGCACTCCTGCGAACGAAGTCACATTTGAAGAAACTATTGAGGAGAATAACCGTCTATCTGAAAGGCTTCGCCAATATACCCTAGAGTCAAAGATATACCAGTATATCGACATTGATGGGTTCTCGTTGCCTGTGCTGGAGCGGCGCCCTCCAAACTTCAACCAGACAAAGAAATACCCCGTTCTTTTCTATTTGTACGGTGGGCCAGGGTCACAAACCGTTAATAAGAAGTTCAATGTCGATTTCCAAAGCTATGTTGCCGCAAATTTAGGATATATTGTCGTAACTGTAGATGGCAGAGGCACTGGGTTCATTGGGCGGAAGGCCCGTTGCGTGATTCGGGGTAACCTTGGACATTTTGAATCTCGAGATCAAATACAAGCTGCCAAAATATGGGCGGCAAAACCATACGTTGACGAATCACGGATCTCAATATGGGGCTGGAGCTATGGAGGTTTTATGGCTCTGAAAACTATTGAGCAAGACGGTGGACGAACTTTTAAGTATGGGATAGCAGTAGCACCAGTGACAGACTGGCGATATTATGGTATGCACGAGCCGGGTTAGCTTGCTTTGCTTTTGCTAACATGGTTAGATTCCATCTACACCGAACGCTATATGCACACACCTCAACGTAACCCAGGAGGTTATGATAACGCAGCTATTTCCAACACCACAGCTTTGGCAAATAATATTCGCTTCCTAGTTATGCATGGAACTGCTGATGACAATGTCCACATTCAAAACTCACTCACCTTTATCGATAAGCTTGATGTGAACAACGTTCATAACTACGATGTCCACTTCTTTCCAGACTCTGATCACAGCATTTATTTTCATAATGCACACAAAATTGTTTACAGCCGTATGTTTTTTAAGATCTTGCCCTTTGTAGAGCAGCTTGCGCTCAGGGGCGGTGTCATACAACCTGATAACTTTACTGACTATTTTCTTCACAGGTCTTGCTGACTGGCTGGTCAACGCCTTCAACGGCGAGTGGCTGAAAACTTACAATCCGGCACCAAACGATTCCATATTTCGACGTGCCGCCATCTGGGTTGGTTTGTCTATATAAACACAAGTACATACATGCATTCTTGGATTGAGCAAGAAGTTAGAGACTGGAAATTAACATTTCTTTTATACTTGGCTTTTTCAGTTGATGGTATTGGCGCATTTTTCTCTCACACCGTATTAAAATTTGGTATTAAAATTTGGAAGTACTGTGCTAAGAATTTTCGTCTTTTTTACTGGGGTTTTATTCCCATTCCTCTTCTTTTGGAGGGCGGGGCGGGCGTTGGAGGTTCTGGCATATATTTTTTTCCCTGGTCAAGGTTTCATGACTTCGGACACCATTAACAAGTGGACTTGCATTTTTATTCACTTCTTTGATTCTGTTGTGCCACGGTTGTCTCTGACTTTGAGGAGTTTATTATCTTTTTGAGTACTGGCCCTGGGGGGTTGGAAGAGCAAGAAACTCACTTGCTTACAGCTATTCCAACCTTGGTGGACGTCATCCATGGATATTGTGTTTGACATTTCCATTGCGTCAACACAAATATCGAGACAGACTAAGAGGTAGGCTGATAACCGAGGACTCTAAGATATCAGCCGAATATGTTACTAGCATTTATCCATGCAAGAGGGCATCATGAATATTGTCTCTGGATCGCAACCTCTACGAACATTAGGCACTAATATGGAGCAATAGAATCTACAACGATCTAAATAGGTCGATAATTCAGAAAATACTCGATGGAAGATCTTTCCATAGTCATGACCCTCCTCTCCAGGAAGTTCCGCGTACCCGCACATGCATCAGCTGGAGTTCTTTCGGTTTGCCAGTGCAGTTCTCTCGCTGATCTGATGCTGAGACGGCAACATATATCCCCACGACATGGATGATGACCAAGTGGGTTCTTCAGCTTTATCTTAGGCGGTGCGGATCTTATTGGTAGTGATCACCTTCAAGTGCTGAGTGTCCGTGACTCCTCCTTGCTTTGAAACATCGTATCCAACACCGATTCCGTTCGGAAAGTTATGAAAAGTGAGTTAACCGTTGGTGAGGACATTTCACGGAATTTTTTTTTTTAGCTGGGCCACGTATTTCTGACGTGATGAAGTAGTTCTTACCTATTGTGCTCTCAAAATCTTTAAGGTCGACAGCAATGGCGGGTTGCAGGCCTTCTCCAAGACTCCCCCTTGCCGGATTATTTTTTGTGTTATGTCTATTGATATTTGCTAATTTCTATCCTGTGTTCAGAATCATTGTCCATCGTTTCAAAGCATATGACCTTTGAATCTAATGCCAGATTTTTAGCAATGGCATTTGAGTTTTTTTTTAAGTTATGCGTTTTTTAAAGACCCTTAGAGCGACAACTATGCGTCTTCCCTCTCACAACTATCACAATTATTTTTCATTATGGGATTGACAACAGCCACCTGATTTCATCCCCATGGTCTATTTGAGATTGTTTTGGATACATGCGTACGATATACATCTACGATCCAGCTACATTGAATATATCGGGGTGAGGTTTGCATTTTCTGAAGTCGTCTGCCCACGAACGATGCGGGGAGTGCTGCTGTCCATCACATACAACTCCGCAATTTTGTTGTGCACTCAATCGGGGCAATTGTTTCCGTAGCAACTTTTTTGGAAGATACCTTCGACATTATCCCTGTCGCAGGATCTATGGAGCAGAAACGACAGCTTGGGTAACTATCAAAAACTCGGCAAGCAATGGAAAGCAGGATCACAAAGGTGTGTACTTTGAGTTACGTCCGTAGGATGAAGTCGGAATCACATTTCGACATTTCGGGCTGGAACCGATTTATTCATTCTAAATATCTGCCAAATTCACAAGGATATTATTTCCTGGACTCCTTACTCAGTTCCTTCTGTTTCTTCATTCATGTCTTACTCCATATCATTTTCAAGTTCTAAAGAATATTCGCTTTTTTAAGTTTGAAACACAAGCCAAGCCTCTGGTGGGATTATCCCCTAAAACTCCAATTTACCCCGCCGTCCCAGTCTATTTTGTCATGACTGAGGCAAACGAAAGTTGTGCTTTAAAATAACAGTCAATGTGATCGATTCCCCTGGGCCTCCCTCTCATTTTCCAAGAACAAATCCAATAAGCCAAGCGGGGACTGCGTTCATTTATCTTTCTCAACTCCGCGACTTATTGTGCCCAGGTCTTCTGTCAGGACCCTACAACTCCAGTTGAATTACGCATCATGTCGACACCAACCCCAGTCGGTCCTGGTTCCCTGGCTGAGGAAACCCTAATCCCAGTTCTCTTGCCTCATATTCAGACTCATTTAAAGCGTATCTTCGAATCAGTGGGTTCGTCCAAGAACCAAGAAACATTCTTCGAGGCCGTTCAGCACGAAACTCCAAACAAACGAAATGGCGTTAGAACCCTGGAAGATTTCGTCCGATACATGTCCTCGGCATATGCTGGTGCGCCTCCTGGGCCACAGGATCTATCACTTCCTATGAATAATTACTTTATCAGCTCCAGTCATAATACGTATCTTACCGGCAATCAACTTTATAGTGAATCCAGTACAAAAGTTTACAAGAATGTATGTGATTTTTACATCTTCCCCTGTTCTGCCTTGTTCAACTTCCTCTTTTCCCCTCATTTTCCCACTTGGTCTTATCTCGAGCCGTCTGGGTTGTTGGACTTAATGTCCTTGTCGGTGGTTGCACATTCTGTTTATTCCAGGGGATGAATTTTACTTCGTCCTCCCTCTATTTTACAATCAGATATGCTCATGAGTTACTGGATCTCTATTGCTACTTCTATAGATAATTGATGGAATTCAAATGGCCAATTGGTTATATATTTATCTTTGTTGAAGTGAGGCACCTGGACTCTTCCGAGTTATATCCCTCTACTGAGCTTTGCTTCCACTTGGGTGGATGAAATTGCCGAAATGTCATGGCCTTCAACAATGGTTCAAGATGCCATTCATTATTGCTACATGAGAACGAGTCGCCTGATGTTCCAGCTAATTACCACGTATGTCTTTCTAGGTTCTTTTGAATGGATGCAGATGTCTTGAAATCGATGTGTGGGATGGCGAACCAGATTCCGAGAGCGACTCCAATTCATCGAACTCGGAAGATCAACGCGGTGATCACAGAACCTCGCAAAAGAAGAGCAAGGAGAGTAAAGGCAGGAAGGGTAGTCGCTTCAACTTGTTATACTTATCAAGCCGCTTGGACCAATTTTCTAAAGGATCGGCCACGAAGCCGCAAGCCGCCAGCACTGAAACTGCTGCAGTAACGACAGCTACTAATGCTGTTTCTGTAGCTGTAGATGCGGGAGTGGCAGCGTTAGCTGTTCGTCCGCGACTTGAGCCTCGGGTTTTGCATGGCTATACTCTGACAAAAGAAGTGACATTCCGCGACGTATGCTTTGCAATTAGAGACTATGCATTCCTCACCAGTGATCTGCCCGTCATTGTTAGTTTGGAAGTCCATGCCAGTCTCGAGCAGCAAGATGTTATGGTCGAAATCATGACTCAGGCATGGAAAGGAATGCTTATAGAGGTTTCACCTGACATTGAAGCCAAGTTAGAAAAAGGAGAAATCAATGCGTTGCCAAGTCCGGGAGAACTGCGAAATAAGATTTTAATCAAAGTGAAATGGGCACCACCTCAACTGGGAGCCGATCAAACAAAGATCACGGATACAATCGGAGACTCTCTGGAAATCCAGGGAGCTCTCTCTGGTGCAATAGCTGATGATGGCACTAAAGAAGACGCAGACGAACATAGCTCGGACGTTAATTCTCAAGCTAAGACAAAACCTTCGAAAATTTTGCATTCTTTAAGTCGACTCGGTCTTTACACGCGTGGATACACTTTCACCAAATTTTCACAACAAGGTACGTTATCAATATAATAATAATGTCCCGCTACGGCCGTTTGAAACAATGTGGGTGAACCGAGACAACGCAGCAATCAAAAATTACGAATGAAATGAAAAACTCTTTGAGGCATCTCGTATTGCGAGGAAACTGGCTTACCAAAGTCCATCAACAGAGGCAAGCCACCCAACCCACATATTCTCCCTCTCAGAGGCAGCTGTGAAGGATGCGCATGAAAATGATCGCCAGGCTCTTTTTGAGCATAATCGAGAATATATGATGCGAGCCTATCCATCTGGCCTGCGCATCAATTCTTCTAATCTAGACCCGTCATTTTACTGGAGACAGGGGATTCAAATCGTTGCTTTAAACTGGCAGAATTGTGACAAAGGGATGATGTTAAACGAGGGAATGTTCGCAGGTCATCAGGGCTGGGTACTCAAGCCGGAGCCTTACCGGGGAAAAGCATGGGCCACAAGGCAAATGGAGGCAACGCAAGGAAATGAAGGTAGTCTTCAAAATACTGCGAAACATCGCACCCTGAATCTGTCTATTGAGATTTATGGCGGACAAAATATTCCTCTTCCAGAAGGTGATGAGCACGCAAGAGGCTTCCGCCCATATGTCACCTGCCAGCTTCATGTTGAGCGATCCAAAGATAATGTCCACGCCAGCGAAAATGATAAAAATGGAAACGAAACTGCAAAGTTCAAACAGAAGACCAAATCCGCGAGTGGCTCAGACCCTGATTTTGGAGTGCAGGTTTTACAGTTCCTAAGTGTGCCAGTTTCTCTTGAAGAGTTGAGCTTTTTAAGGTTAGTGACTCTAGTTTCTCTAGTTATCAAGGCCTTTACGCCAACCCCCTTCCCCCCACACCTTCAAACAACACCTTCAAACCCCAACCTCCCGCGCCCAACCCTATTTTAATATGTTGTTTTACCCCGCTTCAATCCATTTCGCTGCGGTATCGTTCGTTCAGACAATCCCATGCAGAATGATTCGTGCCACGTCAGCCGAAAGATATCAAAATAAAATATATTTCCCTGCTAGTATTTTTTGCTAAAAGGAGAGGGGGAAACAGAATCTGAACAAAAAAAGGCAGGGAGTAGAATGTTCCCTAACTGGAAAACATGTGCTCATGCGACTGCGTGGATCTATTCACCCCTTTGCATATGCTGTGATTTCTCGTGCATATCCCATTCTGATTTAATCTTGCTGCAACTTGACACTAAATGAATATTTTAATCGATAGAGTCAAAGTTAAGGACGACGAGATTGGAAGAGATGATTTAGCGGCATGGGCGTGCATCAGACTCGATCGGCTGCGCCAAGGATACCGGTTCATCCGGCTGTTTGACACAAAGGGGAGAGAGTCACCGGGCATTCTGCTTGTCAAAATCTCGAAGCAAATATCTTAACGTACAAACACATGTGCGATATCGACTGGATCATGGAACAACTGAGTCAGGTCACTTGTCAACGAGATATCCTTCTTTTCAACTTCGTTGCGCGACATCCACCCCTCAGCTAGAGTTTTGTTGTCTGTATAACTTCTGGACCGTTGCCGTTCTTGAACCAGGCAGTGTGCAGAAGACAAGCACCATTATTTCAACTGTTTAATAACATGCTGTTTAGACATCCATCATGTTTAGGTAACCTTGGAAGGTTTCCCCTCCAAGGTCACATGTAAGTCTTCCCTGGGAAAGGCTCGAGAAGAATCATCCGGATATATTCAAGATAACAGCCCTCGTGGTAGTGGTGATAGGCCTGGGAATCTAATCTGTCATATTTCTCATACCACAATTTCCAATATGAACGAGCAGATCTTCATGTGGAGAGGGGTTGACGGCTTCTAACAAATCTCGAAAAGATTAGGCATGTATGTTCGGTCTCTTTCTTTTTATTTTTCTTTGCTTTTTTGATATATCTCCTCTTCTTGTGGCTTGATCCTCCATTCTCTCACCAACCAAAAAGTACAAGCGCGGAAATAGTGTTTTCACCCTGTCACTGTTCACAACCATGCATGGTTCATGCACACGAAATCGATTTGTGACAGCTCTATTTTCCTTACAGGATGGTAATGTCGTTGATTGGTTGATGTTTCTTAATCGAGGTTGCGTCTCGCGAACATGGAAGTTAAATTTCCCGGATGATGTTCTTGAATGCTTCTTACGAACGAACGCTTAAAGCAAACATGCAACTTCGTAGCCCAATCAGTGACTTTGTCTGGTAGTCAGCAAATTTTGGAATCGCTTTGTACGGATTCCATAGGGGAAGCAGCCCAGACCAAGCTCTAAGGGTCCAGGTGGGGGCAAGTGATGGTGACAATGATGTCAGAATGGGGATAATCAGTCTTTGTATGCGGTATATGCCATTATATCACAACGGTGATGTCATGGCGTCGTTTGGAATGATCAGTCCAAAAAGCAGGGTTCAATTGGTTGGCAAAAACGATTCGTCAGGGGGAAAATATACGAACCGGACCCACTATTCAACAACACGTCTATCGCTGTAGGATAATGCCGTGGTCGCTTAATTTGGAGATTTTAAGGTTCTCCTAGTATGTATCGTCCTTGGCCGAGGAAATCTCAATGCGATCGGAACTGTTTGTAGCGGCAGGCTGTCGTAATTCGTTTCTGGATATTGTGGGTTGCATGCTCTGCGCCTAAAAGTATTCAATTCAGGCAGGTTTCGGTACGTTAAATTGGCTGCAACAAGCTGTTGTATTCAATGTCCAAATCATTTTGTGAGATGTTCTATTCTATTGCGGAATTTGCCATGTAAAAATAGCAGTTGGCCACCTACCGACCACTTATAAGATCCATTAATAGCGTTCTGCAAGGACAGGTATTTCCAACGGACTAGCAAGTTGATCTCGTGGGAGTGATGGTTTCGGTATAATTCCATCGACAATGACGCTATTTTACGAGTAAACCATCTAGGAAACCTTGACAGTCAAAATTCACGGCACTGGTCACGCTCATGATCCACTGGGGAAATGCGTCAACCTTGTCACAGTACCTCAGGAAAGATTGACAGGAACACTTCCATTGCCAATATGCTCCAAGAACGTGGACGCAACTGGTTGATCAAATTTACCTGAATCGAATAAACTTTCCTCCACAAAATGGAACGTCCAACGTACGTTTGTGAGAGAGTCAGCGTCAGCTATTTGCAAATGCAAACACAAAACAAAATACCAGCACTCCCATTCAAAAACACTTGGAACGGCATCACAAAAATGATCCCCACTTCGCTGGAGGTTAGTTTTCGTTGATACTGGAAAAATGCGCTGGGTTGAGCGAATTTAAGCCACATCATGACGGGATCCAATAATGATAATTAGCTTATCCTCAGTGCGATTTGCGCCTCAAGTGGGACTGTTGATCTGCAAGTTCTCCCATACTTCCTCCAAGAGAACCGTGGATCGAGG
Organism: Paracoccidioides lutzii; assembly: GCF_000150705.2. NCBI lineage: Eukaryota > Fungi > Ascomycota > Eurotiomycetes > Onygenales > Ajellomycetaceae > Paracoccidioides > Paracoccidioides lutzii. Next base: position 1,337,841 of record NW_015440949.1, on the reverse strand, counting down.
GAGGTTATCGGTCCATGTGACTACTCTGGAATTTTCGTCGATCGTGGGGTTTATGTTAATCTCAGAAAAAGTTAGAAACTTCCTGCTGTATCATAAATAGACGTCGACTCCACCGAGTTGCTGAGAATAAAAACCAAGCCTCGAACTGAGCAACCAGATCCACTCGAGGAAGGTGAATAAGTCGAGGATCCAACATTGAAAGAACTCTTATCGCCTATAGTTGGTAGGTTGAACGTTTTATTATACTAGCTGACAGCTGAACCCTTTTGACTTTTGAGCACTTCGATTTAATTTGCATAGCAGGAAGCAAACCGTTAAAATCGAATGTTTCACACCACCTACAAGCGCGAACCAGAATCCTAATTACCAAAGGAAAAGAAAAGAAAAATGGTTCTCAGACTTTTCAAACCAGGAATGAGCTTGGTGTGGCTGCATGGCTCGGGTATGAGCAATGACATGTCGCCGGTAAGTTGAGAATCAACGAAATAACCGTCTATTATCAAACCAGCTGAGGCCATTATTCAGATGCCTGGTGTCAGGTGCCCAAAGTGTCTAGAAGATGGGACGGAAACGTGGGTTATTCCAGGGAAATATTGTCATGTCTGCAGCACAGAATGTTGATTGTTGATGCGTTTTGTTGGTAAGCATGATGAAACATGAAACCGAACAAACCATGTCATCGGGTTGACAGATTCTCAGTCAGGAGCCTCAAAACGATGTGTGTGCGTGTATGTGTGTGTGTGTGTGTGTGTGTGTGTGTGT
>NW_015440949.1:1215093-1336942 GCF_000150705.2 Paracoccidioides lutzii | reverse complement strand
TAATGAGCCCTAATGTCATGTTAGAAGGAACATCCAAGATGGAAATGGACAGAAAGATTGGTTAAGCAGAAAGCCCTGGGAACGAATGGAGAAAGTTTTCGATTTAATCTAGGAATTTGCATCACATACCTGCAATCCAAGGGAGAAAATGCATGGAATCAAAGCATCAGACAGATATGGATGAATAATATCAGAATGACAGCAGATTGAACCTGAAGGGCATATAATTTCCTTGGGATACTCCAAATTTAGTATTTAAATGTTGCCTTGGGTATACCTGGTTGAAATATCGGAGTTGAGCTAGCGTGAAAATCGTCCCCATTCCCATCGACAACAACCTTCCCGTGAATTCCGTCTCTGCTGCGGAGAACTCCGTACATGCACTAATATTATGTCCAGACGATGAGGGCCGAGGCTAATTTAAGCTTAAACTGAGGGAAAGATATAAACGTTGACGATACCCAGTCGTGCGGAATGCGAACAAGAAGTTCGATCCTGGGGTTTCAAAACGGCGATCGCTTGGAATGATGTCCCGTAAGAAAAGCCTCTTTGCTTTCCCATGGCCTTCTTGCTGCAAAGCATTCCTTATTCTATGGAATAGCCATCATGCGTCGCGCTCTCATGACGGACTCACCACTTATTTCATCCGTACTGGCTCTTTAACGATTTCGCATCCCGATGATGAGACTAAAGCAAGAGACTTTTGGACAAGGTTTCGGAATAGATGTTCCTGGTGGGAAAGTGCAAGAAGTTTGGATCCGGCCCCAGGGATGTGAGTATGTTATCGGGGAGTGAAATGCCGCCGATATGTGGTTGGATGGTTAAGATGACTATCCTTTGACTGTGTGCCCTTAAGATTAAGATATATATGTTTTTCTTCGTAAATAGTATTTCTGGGGATAAGGTGCTTGGCCATGAAGATGAGGAAATTGTGAGGAACTCGTCAAGGGCGACTTCGGAAGCTCGAACAAGTGCTATTGCTGGCCTTAGAAATGCAAGTCTCTCAAAGTTGTGATAGCCTTCGCTGGGGGGAAATTTCGTAGATGGATGCTCTAAAAGGTCCATCGTGATTCAGATTTTAGAGACGGATAAGGACATCCATCTGCGTATAGAGGTCTCAACTTATTAAAATCATGTCTGCTAAGTGGCCGATTGGTATAACGGGCGTCTCAATTTCGATTTCTGCTCACCATGGAGAATGGGGAGTATCATACCCTTCGCAAATCATTGCGTAAAGGATGAGAGCAATCCAGTAAATAGGCACCCAGTTCATTAGAAGTAACATCCTAACCAACGTGGTCCTTTGCTAACCCCGTCCGAGACTATCCAGACACTCGAGTCGTTCAATATTTCACAGCATTCGAAATTCCCAGTGTATATCTCTTCCCTAACCGTCCGATGCATCTTTTTCGGTTGCGTTTCTGATCGTGAGAACCCAATGGGATCTAATCCGCTGATATGATATGATATGAAATTGAAAAGTTGATCCGTCGCCCTCACTCCTGATTAGGACTCTCGAGACCCTGGCAAGCTTATGTTGCTTTGACGCAAAACGAAAAGGGAAAACAGAGCCGGTCTCCCAGTCCCATGATTGTGGCAAATATTTGAATAATTATGACACGCATCTCTCAAAGCATCGCTGCTGGAGGAATGGCGATAGAAAGGGAAATTGCCGTACAAAAGAAGGAAGAGGAGGGATCGTCATGAAAGACTATAAACAATGGAGAAAGATCACACGGTTCGAGTGGGAGGATGAGTCGAGCTTTTTGAAGCGCGAATACTTAGGGTATTCCAATGGCACTTAGCAATCCTAGATGTGTCTTGCCAAAAGGTTAGAGAGGACTAGCAGCAAATCGCAAAGATATATAAGGCAGACCCAAGTAATAAAGAATATAAGGAAGTAAACTAATGAGAACCACCCATCATCAGAGGCTCGAATGAATGATATCATTTCTCAGTAATAGTTCACTAAAGATTTTGAACATTTAAACCCTTCCTCCTCTTCAATTCCTGCATTCATACCTGAGTTCTTCAGACTCTCACCAAACATTCTGCGTTGGAATTAGTTTCATGAGACATATCAGAAAACAGAATATCGACGGCATAACATCACCTGGATATGAAGCTAAGTTAAATTTAAGTCTCTTGGACCAGCCTCCAGAAGACATTATTATTATTATTATTATTATTATTATTATTATTATTATTATTATTATTATTATTATTATTATTATTATTATTATTATTATTATTATTATTATTATTATTATTATTATTATTATTATTATTATTATTATTATTATTATTATTATTATTATTATTATTATTATTAAATGTCAAACAAAAGGAGATTAACCAAATCACCATGACAACAGGATAATATATCCAGCTAGTGGATTACCTAAATGGCGAAGCCGAGAGCAGTTTCGAATCCGGGCTCGGGGGAGGAGTTGGTGGACATTGCCTGGGGTTGAAATTGCCTAGAGGAATCGGATAATTATCACGGGGGGGTGACGTTCGTGGAAGGGATTTGTTCAAGAGAGGTGTGTTTAAATGTAATGCAGGGTTATTATCCCCGTCGAGAAAACTCATGACGAGAAGCATGTAGAAAAGTCCCTAGCTCATATAATTGGGATGTCATTTGAAGGGGAGGCAGGTGACAGAGTCGCGGTCGCTTCAAGGGCGGTGCAGGGACCAGCGCAGGGTCTAGTGGAATGGCAGTTTGCAAGTATGAATCACCGCCAGGCGTGCGAGTTCCAAAATCGTGGCCACGAGGAGAAATTTCTTCAACAAACATCATGGCGACATTAGTTGGTCGGGGTTGCATGGAGGACGGAGCGGGAATGGGATCGGAACCCGGAGGTTGGGAAGTCGAGTCGCGATTCGCACCATACCCGCTATCCGGTTGAGGATTCTTAGAGTCGTCGTTGGCGTTGACTATGTGGCAGTCACAGTTGGAGTGACCATTACCATCGCCACTAAAAGGACCGTCCCCGCTGCCGTTGTTAGGACTAGCAGCGTCGGGCATCTCTTCATCAACGCCTTCCACACGAATCCACTCGATGTTGGACCCATAATAATCATGATCAATATTCATCATAACCAGAATACATGTAACTTAGTATGCCAAAATTAAAGCACCGAAGCTGAGTAAGCCACTTCAACACCGAATTCTATGACCACAAGCTCGGGCAAAAGGTGAAGTGATCCTAATAATCGGCACAAGTCACCGTAAGCGTTTGGAAATCTCAGTTGAGGAGATCGCAGTCATAAGGGAAATCCCATACCAAGCAGAGCAGTGGAAGCCAAAGCCGATACCTTCGACGAGGGAGTATTCCTTCATACGATGTGGTCACACATCCCGACGTAATTAGGAAAGGCAGAGTTTATTCTGGGCTATCCAAGCTTCCGAAGAAAAGCATATTTTTTTGGTAGCAAACTATATCCAATATTGCACCACGGAACCATTTGCAGAAATGATTGTCCGGTCTGCTTAAGCCGTACTAGGTTCGGGCCGTTAAACCTGCTTCCTCAAATCGAGAAACCAAGCCCACACTCCATTCACCAAATTGACGAGCAGACATGGGTAAAGTTTCACTGCTTCTCTCCAGCGCCTGTTTCATGACGTCATAAACATTGGCTGGAAGGATAACTTCTTCCACTGCAGTCGGTGACGGGGTGCCCTGAGCTGGATCGAGCATTGATTGAATGTCTGCGATTTCCTTGTAGAACACCTTCACGGCCCGTTGCGCTGTAGTAGTAGGTACATCGCCATCAGCACCAGAACTGGATGACAAGCTGGAGTATCGCAAGTCCGGATTGAACAACCAAAGCTTATTTGAGCAAAGGCGTAAGTCAGCTGATCGTAATTGCCTGGTCTATGCGTAAAACCTTCATAGGAAAGTCTACTGCGATAGTTCGCAACTTAGAAAAGTTAAAATTATGTAGGCATAAACTCACCAACAATCCGCTCTTGGAGGTCTGGCTCTCTGGTAATTTATAATCTATGCTGTGGACAGCAAATCTCCTAGCACCAATTCTCTCAACTAGCTCTAGCAGCTGCGTTCCAACGATCATGTCCACCGGGTAAGACTCCCACTGATCATCGTCGGAACTGATTTCATCCTTGGGTTTCTGTAAAACGGAAACGTTCGTCTTGTATAGTCTCAAGCCTGGAAAAGAAGTGTCTTCCTCTCCAACTATGGCACCGCACCAGGAGCATGACAGACTAACAACAGGGTGAGTTTTGGATGCACTCTGCTGATCTCCGTTATACATATCGTAAGGGGGGGAAGAAGACAGTGACGGTTTCTGTAGAATTTCCAACCTCCATGTCAGTAAACATGATATCAAAGTACGCTCTACTCCTGGCAATATGGAAGCAGCGCATGTGCGTAATTTAGTCAATCGAGAAGCAAATCGTTACAAATTACACTAACAAGCAAGAAGTAAGAAGGCATGGTTAATATATTGGTATGCAGGAGAGGGACGAAATAAATGGTTTGGCAGAACCTGCGCTATCGTGTTGAATGGATTATAACTGCTGTATTTTACTTCTTCCATGCAGTTTTCTGTCAACAGCATCAGCAATTCACAAGAGCATATGGATAACAGAATCCCACGAATCGTGGAGGAAGAAAGGGGATCATCACGACTCAGACGAAGAGACGAGGGTAATTAGTCCCACAAAGAAACAGCTAACAAAAAAGCAGCTAGAATATATATATCTATCTCCTCACATCTCGTCTGCACAATGATGCCAGCGAAAATGGTAGTGTACCTCAGATTATATCTCGCGAATCCCACGAAACCTCGGAATAAATGCTATCGAATCATTTCGCGTTTATTGGGTTTCCCCGAAAACAGCTTGAAAAGATGCCCATAGCACAATTCAAACTTCGCGACGGAGTACATCTCAGGCTATAGAAAACTTCATGTTTCGACAAACACCATCTTAAACACCTGGTTCTTGTGAAAATATCACAAATAATTCATATATCCGTCGGTGGGAGGAGTAGTAGGGAACGGGAGAAAAGGGCCAAATCAGGCCCAGGGCTAGTGAATCCATCAATCAACCTCCGATTCCGTGGAATCACAAGGAGTTGAGTATTCCTCAAGAACTGTTCTTGGTGTGACCCTTGCTTCTCCTGTCTTTCTAGCTCCTTTTATAACCATGGATTTGCTATTATTGGTGCAAGTACAAGGTGATAAGAGGTGCAAAATCCCCTGCGGTAATATTTCGAAAAAGATTTATGGTTGAATATTGATATTGGGCAGTTGTATCGGAAACAAGATCGTGGGGATATGTACGCCAACAGAAGTCCACGTGCAATCTTGTTTCCTTCTTTGCAGCCCGAAGGTGACGTGATGATGAACAGATAGAGCAAACGAAAATATGGCGGTTAAAATGAGGATACAAGAACACCTTTTTTTTACTGTATCTGCGCAAGGGGGCAGCAAAAAAGAAGACTCAAAAAACGAATGGAGGAGGTGCTCGAAGGATTTGCTTACCGGCCGCCATAAACCATAAGAAAAGGAAATGAAATAAAATTGGCACTTACTGACTTCTCCAATCCCTGGCAATCATCCTCTGCCATCACAAAAGACAAAATGTCAATCAATACTGTCCCACGTGCGCAGACGATCTGATTGGCGGCACCATACCCTTTTATAGTTTCGTTCCCATCGTTGACATGAGGTCCGGCGTGATTGGTAGCATCACCATGACCGTCTTCATGCGCATCAGGTTTGTGGCAATGCCATAAATCCATCATCTCTGCCCAATCAGAACTAGGTAAGTCTTTCCATATAATCCCCCCCTTCACTGGAGGATTAAAAAGAATACTTTTGCACTGTCGACACCCAATGCAGCTTTCAGCATTCATGTCCTTTGAAGTCCACGGAACTTGCAGCCCATTATTCACTCCGCCATCTGGTAACCGGGGCCCGACTGAAGGGCTGGTCTCGTCAACTTGGAGTCTATAGGTGAGTTCATTATGTTCATTGTGTTTAACTACACCCCGATATATATGAATAGGTCTTGTAGCAAGAGTTGCGTATGCGGATACCGAAACACGTGCCGGTAGGTCAAAGGTTCGTTCTCCCCAGGGACCAGAGAGGCAGACTGAGCGGCGTGAGGGCTGAAGAGTAAGAGAAAATTTGTTATCAAGAGGGTCAACGGGAATTCGCGGGATGCCGGAGCTCTCAGATGAAAACAAGGAATCAGCCAAGGACACGTGAAGCATGATTTGGCGGATGTTTGGCAACAGTTCGGCATAGAGAGACAATCCCGCTTGAATTCCGAATGCCATGGTCAGAGATAAAGGGAGAGATAGGCAAAGAGGAGGGCAAACTCAAAGTCAGTGAACTATTTAGAGCACTTTAAACCCACAGGCGTATCCTTTTGAGTTGGGGGGATCCGTATTTTCACAGGATTGGTGTTTGGGCAGACTTTTGTCGCATTGTCGACTTCAATGGAGTTGATGCCAACAAAATGCAGTGTGATGTTAGCTCACGTGGCGATCCAAAAGCAAACAATGCAAACTCCAAAATAATTTTTGTGAAAACCCATGACATCATCAGACAATTAACAATTATCATTTTCAGCACAGCACTCCATATGTCGTCCTTCATATAATCCGCCAGACCTGAAATATATACATCCCAAAATCGATAACCGTACAAGATATACAGCTGTTCCTGAAATTAATAAAATGCCAAAAATCTCTGGCAGCAGGGACGTTTCGTCACCATTTCTGTCCAAGAAATCCAAAAAGAGAGGAGAACATATCAAGTCAATTTACAATACACAGTGCCAGAAAACACAGTCAATTTGAGATCGGCTCTGACCTCCAACACTTCGCTCCATACAGTTTAGAATAGCTACTCACTGAAACCTCCAAATCCCCTAAACTCGTCAACGAGTTTCACTCCCGCCTTAATGAAATATCCATCGTGGTCACCCCATGTTCTTGCGGCCTCCTTGAGCGCCCGAAGTGCCTTTATGTAATGCGTATTCTCTGCCCACTTGCCGTTGATACACTGGTCACCTACCCAATCCCAGTTGCGCCCCTTTATTTCATAATTTTTAATCGCGTTAGAGTCTATTTTGGGTCGTAGCTGTGCGATATAAATTGCCACTACAATTAGCCACCACTGCCGGACAAGGGAGAGGTGGTACTTTGGCGGAACGAAGGGGAGTAGAATGCGAACTGCATGGCTAGTCGTGAGGAGGTGGACGAGGAAGAAGTCGTGCATCTCTGTATCAGAGGCGACAAAGATTGCCGCAGCAGCTTGTTGAGAGATTTCAAGTTGTTCAGTAGGGTTTGGGGTGATGGACCATGCTCGCCAGTGTTCCAGAACTGCCTCTTCATAGTGCTTAAAGAGTGTTTCAAGATTATCGCCGCCAGGGTGTTGAAAGAGACTATCGAAACGTTTATCGGTGCGGATTCTATGCAGTATTTCTAGAGGGGAAGAGGTTTGGTACGTAGCGGGAATTTGCAGGTAGGATGGATCATCAAGATATTTGTGGAGATCGTTGTAGCATGTTGCAGCCATTGAGAGCGATTCCATGGCTACGTCTCGGCTTGACATTTCGTATGCATATCCCAAGTGAATGAGTGGATGTCCAACTGATCAACTTCGTCAGACTTAGAGCAATAAATAAAAATATGAACACGGGTTCACAGTTAAAATTCACTTACGGCCTGAGACAAGACAGTTAATCAGTGGCTTTTTGCCAGAATAGAGATACATTTCGGCAATCTTCTTCCAGTCGTAGCCGTGACGCACGAGCTCATCCTCGAAAAAATCCACAAATGCTCTCTGGTATCTGGTGCAGTCAGTTATGGATAGAAACATGAGAACAGCCGCAATGAACAAAACGAAAAACCGCCCACTTACTGTGTCTTCCCTAAAAAATCCCTCCAATCATCCGCTGAAATCTCACCAGGCGAATCCTGCCAAGGCTCCAACTCCTTTGCTTCAGTCTCGTAGAGACGGTTCAGGTGCTCCGCGTCACCGCCAAACAAATATACGGAGGATAGCAACTAACATTGCAAGTTAGAAATGACGACAACGTAACCAAATCTAGGCTGATATATTTATGGACATAACAATAGATTTCCTATTCAATCTCACATGGGGCATATGATTATGGAAGCGGTCATCGTGATATAGAATCGCAAAGTTGGCATGGTTCAGCTTCAACAAATGTTTCAATGCCCGGGCTGACTTTTGTTGATTTGTCTCAATATCGTGGATCTCGACGGGATCTAAATTAATAGAGTCGCTGTCGGCTGTGACCGAGGAGAAGAGCCCCCTGATAGACGGCATGGAGAAGGAGAATTGTGAAAACATTGTTGAAATCAATATTTGCGGTGCTCTTTTTAGCTTTTTCTTTATAATTCCCCTATTTTTCACCCGTCTACCTTTGAAACAGCCAGAAACGATGCTCGGGATAGAGCTGGCGGCGGCTCAGAATTGCGCATAAAACTTGGAGATTCCAAGAGTTTTAACACCAAGCAAATAAATCAACCCAAACCACCACTGTCGTACAATTTTGAAATTAGAATAAAGACCAAAAAATCAGGGCATCAGAAAGATAGGCAGTGGGTGCCCTAAAAAACATGTAGCATTATCTTCTTCAATGTCGCAGCTGGCAGATGATATCATTCCGTGAGAGCGGTGTTGGGGCTGGCAGAACCACACTTGTCACGTGATCGTTCCTTTTTGCTCGGTTGCGCTCGGTTGAGACGAGCTTTTTTATAAACATCTTTTTGACGCCGAACAAGGGGTATAACTAAAGATTTCTATTCTTAACGTACCCAACTCCCACTGTTCAGCTATGAGAATAAAGGGATGAATCAAAACAAGAGAAATACAAGTATATATCTACAGCTTAACAAGACAAAATTAAGAAATTATAGACAGAAATGCGAGCAAGAAAAATACCAAAAAGTCCTGTGCAACATGCTGTTCGATATATGCCCATGCATAATGCCCAAAAATATGCAAAAGAAGTATTGATATACAGATACATAGTTGTAGTTTTAGAAACGTTCCAGCCGACCCCTCCTCTCGGGACCAGAAAGTCATAGCCGCTTCTCAGCCCGCATGAGATGATCCGTCCTGATCACGTATTCGTCATCGTCGTCAGATTCGCCGTCATTGCTTGCTGCAGCCAGGCCATCAGCGACGGCACCTTTGCCCTTCCCCTTTGATCCATGGACTGCCGTTCCATTTGTATTGCCTAGATCCCCATCACTAACAGAACGACCGAGGTCATCTTCCACGCCCTTATTCTCATCAAAATAATAATCAGCTGACGAATCCATGACGCCTTTCCCCTTTGAACAATTAATTTTATTCTTCCATTTTCCCCGCGCTGTTTTAATTCCGTGTTTGGTGCGATGAGGTAATGCCGCGGACGCGGCGGGCTTGCTAGTATTGTTCGTAATGTTTGCCAGGGCGTTTGTTGGGCCATCTTCTAGAGGTGCACCAGGTTTGAGCCCATTGACGGCCTCGCCAATGGTTAAAGAAGAAGGCGAGTGGCCGGCTGGGCCCTCTGCAATAGTTGACTTGGGCTTCTTCGCGTCGTCCGTTGATTCAAAAGTACGGCGCACACGTTCGAAATGCTCAAGTTCCTTGGCGCTATTGGGAGGGGTATTACAGTTAGCATATTTAGCATATCTTGTCTTAACATAAAGTTAAACATGATTAAGGTTGGAAAGGTTATTAAATACCTAACACTAGCAACAAGTTCGTTCTTCGCGGCGATGAAATCTTCTTCTGTTACCATGACTGCAATATCTTCCGGTGTCGCAAAATGATCGAAGAAATAGGCCGTCGTAACAGGCCCATCGGGGAGCGCTTTAATCTTCTCTTCCACTGCTCTAGCTTGACGCGTGATAGCCTTAAGCATGGCATCAGAACACAATGCGTACAAATCAGCACCGGTGTATGTAAACGGCAGCTGTTCAGCGATCCGCTTGAGTGAAAGATCGGGATGCAATGTGAATTTTCGTGTGAGCGCTTCTAGAATCGTAACCTGTTTCTCATGCGTATCCGAGACACCAAGGTATAACATTTTATCGAATCGACCGGGTCGGAGCAGTGCAGCGTCCAGGAGATCAGGACGATTGGTGGCACCGATTACAAAAACTCCTCCGCCATTTTCGTCCCCGCCACTCATCCCGTCAAGTTCAGCAAGAAGCTGGGAAACGATACGGTCCATAACGCCGCCGCTATCGCCTTGATTGCCACGCTTTGGTGCAACGGAGTCCAATTCGTCAAAGAATACCACACAAGGTCTCGCATCACGAGCCCGCTGGAAGACACGTCGAACATTTGCTTCAGACTCTCCGATATACATATTGAGTAGTTCAGGACCTTTGACTGAGAAAAAGTTAAGAGAGAATTCCGTGGCGATAGCTTTGGCGAGCAAGGTCTTTCCAGTTCCGGGGGGTCCGTAAAATAGAATACCACTTCGCTTTTTCATGCCCTTGGCAAAGAGCTCTGGTCGTTCCAGAGGAAGTTGGATGGTTTCCATAACAGCATCTTTAACGTTCGTAAGGCCTCCAACATCATCCCAGCCAACATTAGGAATTTTCGGTGCGCCAATAGCGTCTGCGAAATTTATCCTAGCTGCATCTACAGCAACATCGAAATCTTCAATTATTACACATCGCGCAGCGTCCCCACCTGCAGCTTGAATATCTCGCACACTGAGGCTCATTTTGTCATCTGCAGTTGTGGCATTTTCTGCTAGTTTTTGGAGGCGAAGGGTTTTAGCAGCAACTGCCCGTTCAACTACATCGACTAAATCACCGGCAACGAGTGCTGCTGTTTTCACCGCGACAGATGCTAGGTCAACATCTGCTGAAATCTTGACCCCTTGGTCATTGATAACGTTTCGTAAGATACCCTCTCTTTCCTTTTCTTCGGGCGCGGTCATTTCAAGTTCATGGGTGAAAAGGCTTCGAATACCCTCTGGGACCTTCTCAACATCGGTAGTAGTAGCAATTGTAACTCTTGAGTCAGCCACAATCTCCTTCAATGTCGTAACCATCCTATCAGCGCTCAAAACCTCAATGTGTTGAATCAGCAAAGCAGTGCAGCTTGCTCCGCAAGAAAATGCCCGATCCGCCCTAGCTTTAAGAAAAGCCTCCGTCTTGACGTCCCCGCCATTGGTGCCACCTTCTGCCAGAATATCGTAGGAATCGATTACAAATGTATGAAGTCCAATCTCGCCACAAGCACGACGTGCAACCGTAGTTTTTCCAATGCTCCGCTGAGTAGAGATAAGAAGGATAACAACGGGTTTCATGCCGAGTTGAATGGCTCTAGGGCTAGTCGACGCAGAAATAAGTTCCCGAAGCCGTTGCTGAAGAGGAGGAACGAATAACTTAGGAGCTTCAATGACAAAATTACGTGGCCTCCCCGCCACATTGCTCGGCTTTGGCAGTGGTTTCACGCCCAGCCAGTACTCCCATCCATTATTGAGTGTTCCCGGCACTCTACTAATTTCGCTCCCTGCCTGTACCATCCTTGTTGAAGAAGTGTCAATGACAGCAACTCCACCCCATCGCTCATTGTCGGCGCCATCTTCCGATTCCTCTGCAGACGCAGATACAACATGACTAACACGGAACCACGCAACACCCACCTTCCCCGATGATGCATTCTGAGCTTTCAGTTGAGAATCCAGAGAAAACCCAAGCTGGGCTGTGATGTCATCGTCATCACCAGCATCTGGACCCCGGGCAGAGGAGAATATTGCTTTCCCTAAGAACTCATCAACACTTATACCAATGAGATCCCCACTTTTGACCAGTCGCTGTTTTGATTCAAAATGGTGTTTCAATCCAGCAAAGAGGACAGGCTGTAGAGTTCTGTCCATAGAAAGTGGAGTGGATATTTTCAGAAGGGTAACTTCCTTGGCAACAGGAGGTTGTTTGGATAAACTCAATTTTGGCTGTGCAATCCCAGATCTTGAAATACCATGTTGAGTTCCGTGAAGTAACATGGGTGAAAGTTTTAAATATTTAGGATTTTCCAGGTTATTTAATAGAATCGGAGGGACAAACACCGTAGGAGTAATCCGATGGAAGGGCATCTGCGATATGCTAGATCGCCTCGCTGAGGACTGGTTCATCGAGTATCGAGGTCTGGGAGACGTTAGACCCGGCAGTCCGTAGATTTTTACAGTCCTCCATGTTATATCATTAGTGTTATCCATCTGCCCATTTAGACTATCGAACTTTAGAGAAGATAACATATTAAGTTGAGGCTCCTCAGAAACTTCAATTCTAACCCAGTCACCTGAAAAGCAACCAATTTTAGTGAGAGTGTAAACATCCACAAAAACAAAAGAGTCAGAGTCATCAGACTCTCGTGGCTTGGGGTGGAGAACTTCATTGGGTATTCTCTCTAGGAGCCCTTCTGCTCGGAAGGTTTTGCCCATACTTCTTCCTGCACGCGCAGTAGCGCTCGTGAAGCTAGAGAGCATCGACCCTGGGCTATGCACATCAAATCTCTTGCCACCAGGTCGTGGGGTCGCCGATGTCATGGCTGAAATAGTCCCTGAAGGTTGCTGAGGAAGCTCTGGGGCCGTTAATGAGATCATATCGTCCAATGAATCATCTGAAGCTTCACTGTAGCTTTGAACCGAAGCTTCTGTACCAGACTCCTCAGGCGGTGAAGTACTTTCCATGTCCGTGCTGCTTAGTTTCTCCTCTGCCGCCGAAAAGAACTGCTCATTGGACGTGTCATCTCCTTCATCTTCGACCACCTCTTTTAAAAGAGCACAACCAGGTGATGGTAAGTTCTTGGAAATTCGAGATTGATGGTGTGGTTTTGTTTGGACAAGAACAATTTTAGTGGCAGGTTTCACCAACCCTTGCGCCACAGGCTCACAAAAGGAAATTTTAGCGGGTGGGGGTGGTGCATGGGTGATTGGATGTGAAGGCAGCTGTAGCGGTAGCAAATCCCCTACATGTAATACCCTCTGGGTTGAAATCGCCTCTCGAATCAGTCCAACCAAACGCTCTTCTCTTTCAGCAGCCGTTTCCTTTTTCTCTTTGGTGGATGTTGCTGATAAGGATGGTGGTCCCTGTCCCCTGGTCCATAGGCCATTCTCCCCTTGTGCCCTCATACTGAATCCCCCGCCAAATTTCCTTTGAATATCATCGACGTTACTGAGTAAATGACGTTCCACTGTCACATAGATAGTATCCAAGAAAAGCGGGACAACCTCCAAGACATGTATTTCGATAGCTCGCTGACTTGATATTAAGGTGCGTGCTGGGTCAAGCATTTCTAGGGTCTGGACAAATGACCGGATGGAGCCGCTAGAGGCTGGAAAATGGGCAGTCGACTGGGGTAGACGCGCAGTTTGGGATTTGCCGGGTCTCTGAAGGCGCACCGGTATAAAAGTCCATGACAGATCCTCCACTGGGAGATTAAGAGGCGACCATGGAGTTATGGCAATGTATCGTACATCCTGCGATTCCGCTAGAGCTGTTTTATCATTAGCACAAGAGCTCCCTATCCAAGTGAATGTAATTTTCTGCGGGTCTGGATAAGAATGACAGGAGCGTTGCCCTACATGCCTTCGATAGTCGATTCAGGAAACAAGTCAGCCGCCAAATCATCTGACAGAACACCAACATCTCCTTGCAAATGATGGTCAAGAACCAATCTAGAAGACACAGGGTTCTTATTGTGCAGTCGCCGCTTAAGCCTGTCTCTCCGCCGGCGACGGTTCAAGTTGTCAGGAGCATAGGATATGGACTCCATTGCACCACTCTCCTTGCCCTTCACCATTCGCTAAAATTCTTTCTGCAATCCAAAAAAGAGTAATGCTAAACGCAACATGTAATGACAACTCAGGTGAACTGAACACAAGAAGGAGATGCTGGTTGTGGGTGTTGTCTAAGACAGAGGAACAGCTGCGGCGCTGCTCATGAAGACTTGGCCGATCAATAAAATGTTGGTGCCGGTCCCGATACCGAGGTTCACCCAAAGTCGGCCAACCCGAAAGCTTGGACCAACGTTCAAAAGTTAGTTATAGCATGGAGCAACTCTTCAACACATTCATTTAAAAAGACCAGCACTGCTAGCTTGAGAAAGAAGGAAAACTGCTATTTCAGTGGAGTGATGATATGCCCAAATTGATGAATTACTCCAGTTTTGCTCTATAACTAACAGCCTAGATTTTAGGTAACCCCTCTCAAACAACGTTCTCCTAGTAAAATTCCTTGGTGCAAAGATAGGAACCGCTGGCACAGCCTATCAGCGCATTTACTCTCCTTCTCCTGGTCTGGGAGTTATGTTAGCTTCCTTGGTGCCCGGATCGAATCCAACAATGGCGTGGTCCCAAGCACCGTTCGAGTCGCTAGACATGGTTTGAAATACTGTGTAAAGTCCAACGGCTTAATATCACAATTTCCAGCCAAATGGACTGCACACCCCACTCACTGAATTGACTTGAACGTCTCATTATCTCGGTTGTCTCCATTACCCAGCGCAGGTGGGACAAACGTACTGTCCGTGCTGATGATCATCCTTACACGAGATTAACCACGCCCATGCTTAACTTAAATACGACATGAACTGGACACATCACACAACCAGGGATTAGTTACGGTCAGTCTAAGCGCAGAATTGCCTTCCAATTTTGAAAAATGATATGAACAATCAATAGAGCCGTCTCGTGAGGATGTCATGGGAATATTAAAGTTAAGACTAAGGTACGATTCGCGTTGCTTTCCAACAACTCAACTTCACATGACATCATCAAAGCTCAGGTTAGGTAACTAGCTCTTAGGGTTAAATTGACATCGTCCCATTAGACAATTACATGCGGGGAAAAACCACGCTATGAGGTCCAAAATACCACCCCGCTCTGGAATGGCTATTCAGAAAGTAACACCAAATTCTAATATTTGACCCTGGTGGTACGCATTTAACATCCATTGGATGGGAGCGAATTTCCCGTTCCAGGAAAACAAGTAGGCGAAGGAAGGAGACTTCAAACTGTGGAAGACCTGCCAAGACTAGACACCACAGCGTTCATAAAAGGCGGGAATATCCAGGGAAAGATACTGAAAGACAAAATCATGGAGGTTAAAGAACCTACTTTCATGGGGGTAGAGTGTCACTACGAAAATTCCCTCGCAGCTTCAATTTTGTATGCGGTCTGCCTTTTATTTCCTCCAGTATTCTCGGCTAGTCACAGAGGTGTTTCGTGATTGAAAGCCTTTCAAGTTGTTTATATTTCAGAGAGTTAGAAATACCATCATTTCGATAATCATCGAAATGGAACTAGCTGCCCAATGATAAGCCTTCTACCTACGGTCCCTCTCTCCGCCATAATCTCACAATCTTACCTTCATCACCATCGATTCAAGAATTGGGAACGTTTCATCTTTTCTCGAAAAGGGAAAAACGCAGAGAAAACTTAACAGAAACCCCTGAAACGCGTAATAGGGATTTCAGTTACATTCTTCATCTTCATCACACACACCTGACGAACTCCTGCTTTTGCTAGGATGCGTTTAAACCAACACAACAACTTTGCAGGATGGGCAATGCATCCCGTGGAACCCTGAGGATGGCATCTCGCTGGCCGGGACGCTGCTCAACAGACACTCTAACCTCCTTTCCACCAATGTTATTTGACAATACATCCCAGTTTGCGCACCCTTAGCTACGGATCATTCTTACCCCAATTCTCAGTATAGGTCGCAATCATCTCCTGGTTGCGCTTCCCACAATATCCTCGAATTCTGCGAGGGATCGCCGTGAGAAACATGTATCTACAAATTGGGATATTGATGGTGCCGCGAAGTGACACTAGGGCTGAAACTGGGGAAGGGAAACTCTGCTGCAAAATAGCTCCAAAGTTTAGGTGAGGTTCGAATGAGGGAACCTACTATGTGCATAATAAGAAAGACAGCTAAAGAAGCAGATATATGGGCTGGAAGCAGGAGTGTCCACAACATTAATTAATGCGTTGAACCATCGGATTTCTTACCTATCTTACCTTGGAATATATATAACCTGGAATGCAAATCCGGGTAAAGTCGATAACAATACAACTGCTAAATACACATCGGTTTCTTTAGACAACAGGATCATCGAGGAAGGAGAACGATTGGGTAAGCTTTTTACCCAGAGGTTCTAGTGCATGGTTCTGGTGATCTATGGTTGTCTCTTCAGATGGTAGGCGCTACGGCATGTCCGTGAAAGAAGGTGAAGTACAAGGCGTGGCCTTCGATGACAGTGGGCGTGCTAATTTGACCAGCATTCAGGGTCAATTTAACAAGCTGATCATCAAGGCTTATCTTTATGACATGAAGAACATTTGTAAAATATGTGGCCAATGGTAAATTTTGACAATAATATAGTGACTGGCAATCCCAAGGGGGGGAATGAGAGAGTGGAATTCGTTCCCCAGAAATGCAGGGACAACAAAGTGCTAAAAGAGACAGAGGATTCAAGAGGAAATATTCACGGAGTTTCAAAAGAAAAAAAAAAAAAAAAAAAAAAAAAAAAAAAGGGGGAGGGGGGATCTAAATTGCAGCAAAGCCGGACTTTTGCGACCTGTAAGAAAATGTAGTCTAACCCTTAAGCCACGTGACCTATTTCCACCGTATATTAAGTCATTCTCGTAATTAGCAAACCTTTGAAATCAATCAAGCTTAACATTCTGTCAAATGTTTTATACCTGCATTAGCTACCCATCTCGAAACTAATATCAGATTGGATCTTTTTCTATTCATAGATCTATGACCATTGGCGATACCGAAATATATATTTTAGTGCCATCAATATCCCCCAGTTGAAACAACTATACCTTGAACGACTGCAGGCAATTTGTATATTCTTCATCCTGTCCTTCATTCCGGTTGTTCATGTATAGGTCCAGCATCCTCGCTGCAGCCGCTGAACACAAAGTCCTCTCTTTCGTCCCATACCTCCAGCATCCCCCAACCTCCTTCAGGGTTCATTATCCACCAAAACAGCTGTATTAGGGATCCAGATATCCATCAACGAAAACTGAATAATTGTGAATTCAGCTGTTTCGGCTGACTCTATTTATCCCTTCAATTTTGGATAGATTACTTGATTTGCACTCCAAATGCTCTGCTCTCTCTCCTCGAGCAGAAGAAATTGAGTCTAACCTGGAGTTAGATAAATATATATATGCAAAAAATATACACCTTCGCCGTGAGGAACAAGCCTATTATTAGAAGGACGATCATCATATGAATAGTCTCGTTTGCATAAAATTGCAAGTTTGAAAATAAGTAAATAAATAAATAAAAATGTAAACTAATAATAATAATAATAATAATAATAATAATAATAACAAAAGCGGCAATTCATCCATAGGGATCAGTGGTTGTGACAAGGTATGAGCACCGGCGGAGCATGCATGCATGGATCGATCCATCGGAAAATCGGAGGATGGTTTTGAGCCTAATGCGTTCCAAGAGCCAATAATCATGGCGCGAGGTTTAAACTAGCTGAGATTGTCGGCTGATATTGCCGCAACCATGGTTCAGGCACGGCCCCGCGGGAGGGGAATTGGGTGGATGCTTTTTTTTTCTGGGTTTTTACTCCCGATAAATGCATGGAATCAAGATTGGGGATGGCGGATGGATGTTGGACCAACATGTAGAGTAAACGTTTGTGATATGCCTATGCGGGGCGCTCCTTTGTACATATACAGAAAAAGAGACAAGCACGGTCTCCGATGGGTTCCATTTCTCCGTTCGGTATGTTTACTTATTTACTCTTACTCCGATTTCAACTGCATATTTTCAGTTGGAGGAGTCGATAAACTCGGGCGTGCATCGCATGTAATGTGCGCCACCGCAGTTATAGTTATCCTTGGCGCCCAACAATCGTCACTTAATGATTAGGTTTCTATGGAGGAAATAACTAGTACGGAGTAATTAGATAATTAACTCAATTGTTCTATGGTTAATAATCGCATGGGTAATATTATCATATAATCCAATAATATAGAGGGCATGTGGCGGATAATGAGAGTTCGAGTCGAACAAAGAAAAAAAAGCCTTGCTGACCCCGGTAAACCGCAAGGGAGGAGGTGTTGATTTATTTCATAGACCGAGGTCTTTACTGCGTAGTTTACTTTGCTTTGTTTCCAGGGTAACAGTGTTGGACCTGAATTTTTTTTTTTTTTCTTCTCTCTCTCTTGCTTAACGCAAAGTTCTTGCCAATTGCCAACCATGAGGCTGTTTGTACTCAAGGGGCGAGCGAGATTCGGAAAATCGAAGAGACAACTATGCCTGAACTTTTCAATTGTTTTTCTTTTCTTTTCTTTTCTTCTTCTCCCCCCCGGCCCCCCTTCTCCATGTTAAAAGATTCATCCATGACCAAGATGTCAACAAAGGGACGCAAGATGGTTAAACATCGTCTTTTGACACGACTTGATAAACCAGATATCCTTAGCGCTGTTGCCAGCAACAGGGTGCCATTTGCTGAGGCGGTGAGGGGAGCGACGCGCGGTTAACCTCTGATATGATGCGGAGACTGGTTTTGTGATCAATGATGTGTGAATCGCGTGGTCTCGCGTGCTTTTTATTCCGTCAGAGTCGGGTCACGTTGCATGCAGCTCTGCCATGCATGCACGTGTGAGTTGGTTTACTGATAAATCCCTGGGCTGGTATTCGTGGGCTTATGAAGTAATGTGCAACAGGATGATACATAGAAATATGATTTCGGTTTTTTATTTCTTTTTTAGTTTGAAAGTATTATTTACTCAAATTCAAATGTCGTTGGGTCGATTAAAGTAAAGGTGCTTGCGTCCAAACGATGCCAAGGTTAATGACCCAATTATGGAAGCGGGTTTCGACTCGCCCAATACCCGGCTGTGTCATCCTTGGATGACGATATGGCTGCCAGCCCATTAGCTCAAGGCCGGGTCGCCTTCGGTGATCTATCATCAAACCACCGTTCTTGGTTGTTCATGCAATATTGAATATTGATGGGAGGAGGAATGCATCCGGAGAGAAAAATGGGGGCCAAGATGCGTGGCGTACAGAGCACCGTACAAAAAGCGGTTTTTGGTCCTTGGAATTGTCTCTGAAATAAATCATTATAATGGGGGTTTGGTGCTGATGCCAAGCCCAAGAGACTTTTGTTGACAAGAAGTTTCCACTGTCGTTGACCACGGTTAAGTTTGGGAATGCTCTGTTGTTAGTGTGTTTGTTGGAAGAGAGGAGTATGGATCCCATGTAATCTGGTCCTTGGCAATTTTGAGCCTCAAAAACTTGTCCATATTCACGCTAACATAGGGGGAAGAATTCCGAAATGCATACATACAACCACAATGTTGCACGGAATGTCGTATTTAAAAGATTTCTGGATTAACGTCTTGACCAGCCTGTCAGGAAAGGCCCATCGATAAAGAGCTTATTGCTAGTTAGACAGCGCAAACTTGTCCCAGTTGGGAGATCGGGGGTCTATGAGGTATGAGGATAGTGGAATACGGTGTATGGTATGGAAACGACTAGCTTCAAACCAGGCGGTGCACAGCGTTGGACACCGCGTTTTCTGCTGCGGAGAGCTGGGGTCTCCCACCAAAAAGGACGTTGAAAGAGCGGCTGAAATTAGTGGGAAGATTGGTATGGGGGGCGTATGAACTGTACGGAGAGGTATATTTGGGTCGCTGCCATTGGACCCCACGAGAAAGGGGGCTAGGGGTATTTTAGGACTTTGGAGTCGAGAGGAAGAAAGGTAGAACCTAGACGAGACCCGTCCGTGGTTGGATTGTTCGGTTCCAAGAAATATGCTGGCTGTTTCATGCTAACATGCTGAACTTAACAGTTGACGGATACCTTGTGCATATTTCCAGGAATTCTGGCACCTAAATGCATCAAGGGTTGTTTTTTATGTGTTTTTACATTTTACAACTTGTTGATCAGGGGAAGCCAGAAGATATTGTCTCAGGGCCAAAATAATAATAATAATAATATTAATAATATAATAGTTAATAATAATAATAATAATAATAATAATAATAATAATAATAATAATAATAATAATAATAATAACTAATAGCGAGCAAGATTCATGGACAGAACAGCTGTTATTTAGCAGCCGGGGAAAAGTTAAGAGTTATGCACGCCAGATGCCAGCATCATCTTTCCACTCAAAAACCACGCTGACAAAGCGCAGCATTGGCGTTGGCGGTCCTGACACCGGCGCCCAAAGAGGTTTAGAGCCATATTCCAACGAGCAAGAAAGAGCGACCAGCCCCATATTTACTGCGCCATCCAGCCAATCAGGAGGCTCCCTTGCTCGTCTATCAGGCAGACACGATTGCTACGACTCCCCTTCGACTGCGGCCGTCACTCCAGAAAGTGTGTCCTCCTGCCTTTCCTGGCCGTTCCTGCCCTTCTGCCGTGCGGTTGAGTGTCGTTCTGGTCGTTTCCCGCGCTGTCTCTCGCTCCTGTCTCTCTCCCACACACTTAAAACAATCCCTTGCTTCCCGTCACCTGTCTCATCTTCCCCTTCGCTGCTATTGCTGCCATTGCTGCCCTCGTTCCTCTCCCTTCTCTTACACAACCTGTCTTTCAACTCCTGGTGTCCCTTTTTGTGGCCTGGTCTGATCCGATCCGATCCCTCTTATATACTCTGCCCTCGCAGGTCGTCATCACCTTCATAATCATTATCATCCAAGCGTCTGTCTTTGTCTGTTTGTTGCTTGGTTTGCTCCTTGGTTTTCGTTTTCTGCAAGGTTCTCTCTCTGTCTATCTTCTCAAATCTGAATACTCAGCTGCTTCGAATCTCTCCAATCTATTATCCCCCCGGGTTGTTTGTTTCGTCTGCCCAGGAGTGTATGACCTTCTTCCTCCCTCGACCTGCAGGGGGGAGATCATCAGTATTCTGTCAATTTCAAGCAATATCCGACTTGGGATATTGCCAAAACAATCGTCTGGGCGTCTGTTGATTTGAGGGTCAGTACAACAATACGCAATTTTCAATTGATAATGGCCCATCTGGCCAGTCTTACGCATATATATATGCTCTCATGAACAGCCCCCTGCTGAGTGTATTCCCGTTGTGACTCCTCCAAGCCCTATCTGCAGATCCCGATTCTCGATTCTGAATAGTGTCCTCAATTCCCCTCTGTTTTCCAGTGAGTCATAACCCTAGTTTACAACATGCAAGAGGCCTGTATTTCCCTGCCTTCCACAGAACGGGGGGCTTCCGTTCTTCTTTATGTGCTAACCTTTTAAATCCTTCCCTCCCAAAATAGTCGTCCTTCCGCCCCTGGTCACACAGTATGTCTGCACCCCGGGTTCATCCACGCCGTCGTCCTATTTATAATAGTGCACCCATCCCCCGTCTTCCAACCTCCTCTTCTCCTCTTTCGTCCTCTTCAGATCTATCCGACCCAGCATGTCGTCACTCAGCACTACATAGCATGCAGTTGAGGAAAGGTGCCACGTTCCACTCTCCAACGACCCCGCCGTCTCCAGGCACTGATCCTATCCTTAACATTCACTCTCTGCTTCGACGCTCTCCTACCTGCCCTAGGTCCCTGGAGGATGTCATTGCTGCTGGTGAAAAACGCATGGCCGTGTTCATAGACAAGTTCGAGCGTAACCTCTCTGGGCTTGGGACTTGTTCTCCGTCTACTGCTTCTTCTTCTTCTTCTTCCTCTTCTTCTTCTCCTCGCAACAGACATAGTATCCTCGATGACGACGACCTTCCGGTCCCACGCGCCATCTTAGATGCCCACGTTATTCACGCTGACACCATGGATACCGACAGCACAGACTCAAACCACTGCAAGCCTCTTCGGATTGACGACTCCCCAGCAATGAACTCCAGCCAACATGCGTCTGATAGCGGGTTGGGTACCTCGGTTAGCGGCACAAGTAACTCAGCGTCGATCCATTCACGCGAGAAGGGTAGGCTTTACCTGTTTATCCCATTCAACAACATTCACAACGCCCGGTGCTAACCGCAATCTATCAACTTCAGCAATTGACAAAATGAATCACTCACCCAAGGACCGCAAGAGCTTGCAGGAGCCTAAAATGGCATCAACACAATCAGCTATCACAAGATCAATCTCATCCAACACTCTCGAAATTCCTACTTTTGGTGTTGCTGCTCGCAAGAACATCGATCGTTTCATTCTCAACCCTATCCTTCTAGAGAAACGTTTAACCCCTTTCCACCCTCTAGCCCGTGGTGTGCCCGAGCGTATTGAGAACAAGGAGATTACCTGTCTTCGTGATCTTGAAAAGACTCTTCTCTTCCTAGCACCGGTGAGTCAGCTTCTTTACATCGATGTGTCGGACTGTACTCATACATTGCGAAACCATATAAAGAAATTCACCACGTCCAAAGCATCCTACATTGCATTTTGTGAATTTACCATTCAGTGCCTCCATACCACTGTGGGATATCTGAACGAGCGTGACCAGCGACGCCCATCAGATCGTCCCTATACCAACGGTTATTTCCTTGATCTAGTCGAACAGATCCGTCAGTACGCGTCGATGATCAGTGCCGCTCGAGAAAGGCAGGGCCCTCGCCCCCGCTCGAGAGATGGCGAGAACAACAAGGACTATTCATCGTATGTGCAAAAATCCCTAGGAAATAATACCCTTTCTGCCTTGTGCTCACATGTTTTCAGTGACGAAGAACTCACCCTTGAAGGTGGTCTGGCTGCCACTGGACGACCTGCTGAATTGGTCCGACGCAAGAAGAACCAGGCGATCTCACTACGTACTAGAGAACCTTATGAAGAAAGGGCTTCTCCTGTGATCCCAATGATGAAACGTAGTTTGAGCACGGAGTCGTGCGATGACAGTGTCACTCGTTCGATGGCTCGACGCAAGAAGAATGCACCTCCCCTTGACATTAACCAGAAATGCAAGGACTGTGATAAGGTGTTCAAGAGACCCTGTGATCTTACGAAGCATGAGAAGACGCATTCGAGACCATGGAAATGTGATGAGCGCTCATGCAAGTATTTTGAGATTGGTTGGCCAACTGAGAAAGAACGTGACCGTCATGTCAATGACAAGCATTCCAAATCTCCACAGCTGTACAGATGTCAATTCCCACCTTGTACTTACCAGTCCAAGCGTGACAGTAATCGCAAGCAGCATATGGAGAAGGCCCATGGGTGGGTATACGTTCGATCTAAAAATAATGGAAAAGCCAGCAGTCGTGTGTCGAGCAGCCATACTCCACACACTCCCCAAACTCCAATCATGAAGACCCCGAACTCAGGCACAGTGGATATCCCCACGCCACTAAGCCACCCGGCCCTTTCCCCTTACCTAGCAAATGTCTCTCCGTACGAGCAGAGCTTGCAATACAATGCCCCTGGCTCTGGCACATACCCGCTGGATGATTTGATGGATCCCCAGAATCAGGACTTCCAACTCTTCCCAGACGCAATGGACGATTTTAACGCATTTGTATCACCCATGGATTTCAGCGCTTTCGAAGCCCATTTGGCAGCTACAGATCCTAACCAATACATTCCAAACCTGGACATCCCTATGTCGTCGTCAGCTTCCAGCACCAGCACCGCTCCTGCCAGCGCACTCTTGGGCTCAGGTCTTATCGACGAAAACCCCTTCGATCCCAGAACCACAACCCCAAACTTTGACGTCGACTTCGACAACATGGACAGTGAATACATAACCATGAACATGCAGCTTCTTACTCCAGCCCAATCCGTCGAGGTACACGGTCTCAGTTCCTTCTCACGCAACACGTCCGTCAGCGGCCTTTCACCTGGCTCCGTATCCGAGCAGAAGGTTTCCAGCAACCTCTCCCCAACCGGACAGGGCAACTTGATGCTCTACTCTCCCAACTCCCAACAGAATATCGATGAAGGATTCCATGATGCGTATGGTAACCACAGCAATAACCACATGGGTAAACCGAATGGTGACTTCACGCTTTTCGAGAGTCCGGCAGATACCACGACTTCTGCACAGAACTTCCCAACTCTGAATAATTTTTCGGATGATCATTATAGTGCTGACGATGCGTGGGGGGTTCAGATTGATCCGATGGATATGCACAGGGAGGCTGATGAGTATATGATGGATTATTAGATTGTGCGAATATTTATGCACGGTTTTGTGGTTATTTGGAGAATGCTTTTTTTTTTGTCTTTGGATCGGTAAAGGGGAAGGTGGGGAAGAATATGTTGGGATTGAGTGAAATTTTTTTGTCATTTGTCTCTTATTCCGCTCCCCTTAAAACCCTTGTCACCCCGTCTCGATTTCTCTTTATTTGCTACCCATTTTTCATCAAGGTAGCCTAGCCTGTTTTGATGAGCTGGTGAATGTTTCATCTATGTTACCGTACCATCTGCACAAGTATTTCTGATCCTGATAGCTACTACTGTACTCCAAACCCCCCCCTTCCCATTTTCCTCTCACCCATTTTCGTGTGGTTTGAATACACTGATCTTTTTGTTTCAATAGTTTTAATTTCACGTCTCACCTCTCATCTCTATCAAGCTTGTGCTATAGTTTCAAGTTTCTACTCCTTGCCCCATTCCGCCCTGTTACTTTTTTAGTTTGGTTTCTCTCCCCTACAACGCTCCGTGGTTTGAGCTGGTTAGCTGGTTGAAGAGTTTGTTAGAATTTTCCTCTTGTGCCAGATTGATTGATTGATTTGTTCATTTCATGATCTGTTGTTTTTAACATCTACTTCTATCCCTACCTATGGACGACCCTCTCCCATCAATTCATTTATTTTGAAGGGCTTGGATTAGCTACCTAATGGATGTGGAAAATGAGAGAGACGCGGATAGATGTTGAGATGGGATACGAGAAGGGAATTTTAGACAAAATAATAACTTGTTTGTTTTTCTTGTTGAGTTGGTTCTGACTTCTTTTTTACTCTTAGGTAACTGTTGTAGAAAAAGAATGAGAAATGAGGATTGATACGTGATTCACTTTTCGACTCTTATGGTTGAACATAAATTCAACATTATTATAGTTAGCTCAACTTCATGCCGCCTCCCCAGTAGTTGACTTAACAAAAATACTGATTGATACCTGCCTCCCCTCCAAGGTTGTCAAATAAATCCAACCAGAAAGAAATTACCCTCCGCGTTTGGCGTTCTCTTCACTCATTCGAAACTTTGGCTGTTGTTTACAACTTGCAGGCAACGAGATATAGGTGATGAGGGTAAGGTATTTAGGTAGGTAGACACATTTCCCTTCCGGCCCACAGCGACTCCACAAGGTCAATTACATCATCATTGTATCTGGGTTGGGATTATCCCGCCGATAACCAGCGGCGTAGGTTAGATATGTTTTCCGAGGCTGCGAGGTCGGCATCAGTTTCTATGTAATGAGAATTTCACGTTGAAGTAAAAACCCCTCTTATCCATTCGTCATCCATCGATATGGGATCTAAGATGATAGCCGATCCAGTGGCCACCTGCGTAAATTCTTGGCCTTTCCAACAACTCAACATAAATGATCTTCATAACCTTATTTCTCCAAATTAGCTTTCAACGTTGAAATATATCTATTCAACAAGTCATTAAAGAATGCAGCTTACAGTCTCTCAACACTCACTCTACATCATCAATTAGCTGACAGAATCAGATATGATAGTTATATAACTTATAAACAACAGCAAAGGTTAAGTTGTGAACAAGTAGAATTTCTAGTTTGATGAATGAAGATGCTCTAGGTCTAATTTCTCTCCCATGCATGTGAACAGGAAATGATCTTTTTGAATTTTGAAGATAAATGAAAAAACACATGCTTTTCTAAATAAAGAATATATCATTAAAATTTTAAAATGTAACTCTAAAGTTTTATTTCATATTAACAAAGGAATTAATGTTAGTAAAATTTAAAAATTTTTAATAAAATATAAATCTGATATAATATTTATAATATCAATATAAAAAATATGTAAAATAAAAATAAATATATAATGATATAAAGGATTTATTTATCTAATAAATGTTTTAAAATATTAGTTAAAAAATGAATTTAGTTTTATAAAAACTTAAAAAATGTTGAATTAAATTTAATTTTAAAGATAATCAGTATTACTAATAATTGTTATCAAGTTTCTATTAATATTTATAAATAAATATTTTTAAAATTTTTAATTTAAAGCTGAAAAGTATTAGATTAAGTTTATATGTATTATTTAAAATATTAATAAATTTTAATGTTAAAAAAATTTAATTTGTAGCAATAGTTTTTAAAATAATAAATTTAATAATTATGAAAGTTATATAAAAATTAAACTTTTAAAACTTTATTATATAAATAAATACATATAATCTTTTATTAGTATATTTTTTCATATACTATAATTACTATAATTATCTATTTGTTATTTATAAAGATTATTGTAAAGTTATGATTATATATTTTAATTATTTAAATAATTCAATTTTAGTAACAAAGTGAGATTATTCAAATTCAATTAAAAATATATTTAAAAACTTTAAATAAAACTAAAAAGTAAGTAAAAAAAACAATTTATTTAATATGTTAAAAAATTTATTAAAATTGAAATTTAACAATTTATAATTTCTCTATTATAAATTCTATTAATTATAAAGTGATAAATTCTTTACTTATCATTTTCAAAAATCTCTAAGATATATATTAGAATCCTAAGATAATGGAAATCGTATAAAATACTTATGTTTGAAAAGTTAGTAGAAATTTCTAATATGATTAGTAAAACTGTTAATTCTCAGCAAGCAGTTCAGAAAGCTACAATTTACAAGCTCTCTAGTCATCTTTCATACATCAAAAACCAAGAAAAGAATGGAGTCCAGCCTTAAAAGCAAATTTACTAATATCGAGAAGATCAAACAGGCTCTAGATAGAGCAGCTTCTGTGAAGACTAGGAGTTGAGCTAAGGAGTTAGAAATTCAAGAAAGTCGAAAAAGCTGCAGCAGCTGAATTGGCCTCACAAGCATGTATACATAATAGAATGGCAAGCCTACTTAGAATTCATGGAATTATTACCTTTTTCGATCAGGGAGTCAAAGTTCCTGGGGTTGGGCCACTGAACAGGGTGTCATCTTATTTCACGTCAAAGAACAGTTGTTTCCAGCATCCCCATATGCGGTCTGAAGTTTGACGGGGCGGCGAAGGGGGACCGGGTGGGCCAGGTTTTGTTTTGTGTTACTTCCTGATGTTTTTTCATCAAGTTCAGCCACGGGGAGGATCCAAAATAAGTAAATGGGCACTGGGGGAGGGTGAACGGGGGACGTGGGTGTAGACGAGGCGAATGAATTAGCTAGTTATTGGTTGGTTAGACAGTTCTTCATGTTAATATACTGGGTTCGGGCAGCGGGGTTGAAATTGATGACATTTTTAACCGGATTTGGGCTTCAGCTAGAAGGTGACAGAGCCAAGAGGCCGATAACTAGTGGTTTGTGGGAAAGGCGGCGGGATGGCCAATGTAAGGGGAGTTAAATATGCAGCGTAATAGGAGTTGCGTATGAGATTCGTGGGAGATGCTTTGTGAGATGCTGATGCGGAAATACATAGTTCTTTAATTAAATACTAAAGGAATCAACAACGGCTTTCTTTGTTCGCTGTGGGGATAACTAAATAAGTTGGACACAGTAACACGAACAAACAGATAACTATGATGAACCAGCCACTTGTTGATTAAGCCGAACAGTACAACCCAACTATCTGACTGCTGTTCCCTGTAAAACTCCATTCTTTGGAGATGTCCTGGACTCCAGACTGTGGGCCCTGTGGCTGAGTACGGGCTGCATGCAGACTAAATAACTGCGACAGGGGGATATAAGAAGATGCATCATCATCTGCAAGTTCCTAGATAACTATGACTTCCTGTCCTGGTCTATGTTCATGTGTCTGGACGATAGTTTTCCCTCTTCTTTTCTGAATCCTAGCTGTTACCCGCAAGTGGTCCACCAGGAACTCGTTGTCTGTCATTTGTCTGGTCTGTTCTGTGTGCAGGTGTTTCTTGTAGTTAGTTGACTGCTCGCAGCTCCATCTTGACTTTCCAACCCGCCTGCCAGCCCACTTTCAACCACCGAACTTGCATCCATCCTCGCAATTCATCTTCACCACTGGTAGTCCTGCAATTGCCCAGTGTATCCCCACTGACTTGCTGCTGGATTCTGTTTATTTATTCCTTCTTGCATATACTTAACATACCAGCCACGCTCCTTTTATAGAAATAGAATAGATTTTTGTATTAGTATCATCATTATCGCTGCTTTCTACCGGCCCATCACAACAGCTTTGGCTTGGAACTCAGCCACCTCACACCCCCGAATACAACATATCATTACAATCTCCTTTACCACCTGCCACCAGTCCTCCTCTCCCCTCTCCAGAATATGGAAAATGGCACTGGGAATTCTGCCAATGCAGGCTCTACACCACCAGCCCACCCAACCCCCACACAAGGCCTAATCTTAACAGGAAAACAGGAGCATTGTACGTACTATCTTTACAACTACAAACCCATTGACGTTTCCTTCCATTTGTCTTCTCGATATTTATAAATGTTAATCAAACTGTCTTGGAACTCAAAAACACTGAACAGACCTGAAACGCGAATTGATTTCTCTACAAGTCCGCGGTGAGATTGCGGAGCTCAATTCCCCCACTGCCCTTCGCCGTTTCGGAGCCCCCTTCAAATCGGAATTCGGAGAGATCCGTCCAATAGATTCAGAACTACCAATTCTCAGATTCATTTTCGTCCACCATGTGCGCAATTTCCCCTTCTTGGATAAGGCGAAAGAGAAGGAGTTTTGGCAGGATAAGTTGCAGACGGTATGTCCCTTCTTGTCTTTGAATTCTGTATTAACTGGAACATTACCTCGGGCGTCTTCTATGTTATACTAATATATGGGGATCAAAACAATAGTTCCTGGAGTCTTTCGCAAATAAACACATCTCCTCCAGCGAAGATAGATATGAAGAGACGAAACGGCGGAAGTTGGCGCAGAAATGTGAAAAGTTGGTCGAGCTCATGATGGTGTCTGGTATCCCCACTGCATCGGGATATGAGGAACGCATCCGCTTCTCGGAAATGGAGGTGGTGGATCGTGGTGCGAACGAGCAGGGTTTGCTGGTTAATATTCCCGAAGGCCACGCCATACACGGCTGGGACGTCAATGTTGCTGGGGCCCGGACCACGCTGGTTAAGCGGACGGTCAGGTATCATCAACATGCGGTATGTTCGGGCAGATACTTCTATATTTTTAGCATATGTGTGGTATAATTCTAACTCTCGTGGTTTCCTTTTAGGAATTCATTCTCAGAGTAAGACGGCATGGCAGGCCAGACCGTTATGTCGGTCGACGATTTGGCGAATTTGTTAAATTGCACAAACGCCTCCATACCGAAATGCCCGGGAAAATCCTCCCTCCTGTTCCCAGGAAGAACAAGAACTTCGTTTCGTCCACGCTCCTTTTAGGAGGCGACGATGATGTTTCGTCGGTATCCTCCAATTCAACACATGATGTCAATTTCGTAGATGACACCCGTTCTTCGCGAAATCTCAACGTGAAACAAGATCAACAGAAACGCTCCTCCTCCCGATCATCCTTCAACAGGACACCGAAATTCCCCCGAAATTCCGCTGAACTTGTTACTGAACCAGTAATGTTATTCCGGGAAGAGCAGAGGGTCTCGCTCCGTGCATTCCTGCGCACGTTACTGCAGAACCCACGCATTGCGGAATCCAAGGCTATGGAAGAGTTCCTCACGGCTGACCCTATCACTCTTAACGAGGAGGAACTTACTGATATCCAGCGGAGGAAGGATTTGGATGCTAAGAGGATAGAGGAGCAGAGACAGTTCTATGAAATTGCGAGGAAGCGTGCACAGGAATTAGATGTCTATATGGAACAGTTTCGGCAGGATATTGTTGAGAACAGTAAGCTTGTTGCTTGTTTGCGGTAAAATGTGTAAGCGGGACATGAAACAAGCTAACAACTACAATCTTTCTGCGCAGATGGCTTGACGAAATTGTTCCAGGAGATCAGGGCGAAACGCTCCGTTGAAGAATTAAGCCCGCAATATCAGAAGTTTGCAGAGTGGTTACGGATTGAGTGTGTTTTGATATATCATCTCTCCTATCCTTTGGATGAATGCTAACAAAGATATCCTTCTCAGGGTTGCTGCAACTGTCTACCACCTCTTCTTAGCAGAAGACAACTCCCCAGAGCTCTTTGCCCAAGCAAAACGCATCCACTCCTTAATCCCCTATACCCTCATGAAAAATGTAATCCGCATCGCCAACCCCGCAGCCGTCATGTCAGGCGTGCTAGATCTCTTTCTCGCTCAACCCTTTGGCTCTCGGTCCTTGCTCCAGCGCATCTTCTCCCTAGCCATCCATGACGGAATCAAGACGCTACAGAGAACGGTCGATGGGCTTAGTTCGAAAGTCGATGATCCAATTCTTGTAAATAAACTTAGAGCTTTCACGGAAGCGGATGAGGTGGTGAAGGATGAGATTCGCTCTGAGGCCAAGGATGACGATGTTGATATCGTCGTGGCAATTTTGAGGTCGGAGTTGATTGAACCGGAGCTTAATCCAGGGCAGATTGAGAAGGTTTTCAATTCTTATGTTGCTTGGATCAACACTGTTGAGAATGTGAGCTTTTGTTTCATCGTGGGGATGCTCTATCGGTCGGGGATATTGCTAATTTTTGTTTTACTTATTCAGGTTGATTTGGAGATGCATCAGGGGGCACGGTGGTTTGCGTACTTGAAGCAGCTGCTAAAAATGGTAACTAGACAACGTGATAAGGCAATGATGCTGAGCATCATCGAAGAAGTATGAAAATATCCCTCACCAATGGCCTTGAAGTAAAGAAAAAAATACTAATCTTGCCAGCCCGTCACCCTTCAACTATTCCGCGACCTCTTCACAATCTTCTACGAACCACTCGTCCGCGTCTACAAATCTGCAAACGTCTACAACAGCATAACCGACTTCGCCGAATTTGCCGACGATGCCATCGCCGTCATTGAACGTGCACATCGCCAAGACGTCTCCGCAGACCCCAACCAGACTGTCCAGTCTTTCATAGACCTTTGCGCCCGCCACCAGCACAGCTTCTATAAATTTGTCCACGAGGTCCATCTGCATGATAACGGCCTTTTTGACGCCCTGATGGCCTGGCTGGAGGATATATTGCATTTTTTGCGCCATGGGCCTCAGACCGGGGGAAAATTGGATATGAATGCGTTGTTTAGGGGGGCGGTGGATGTGGGACAGATTGATGCAGAGGTCGCGATTAGAGAAATTGATTCACTGGTTAAGTGGCATGCGGAACGGAAGAAGTGGCATCACGATAAGACGAGGCAGAAGATGGCGGCTGAGGGGTCGGGGGTGGGTGGTTCGTCAGACTCTGGACTGCCCGGGAGCGCGACGTTTAGGGGGAGTGATTTTGGGTTGGATGAGGTATGGATATACAAAATAAATTGATCCCATTCCATTCCTGGCTCTGTTTTTGTCACTTTACTCCATTTTTACTTTCTGGTATTCCTTGATTCGTTCTCTGGCTAACCATTTATTCCCGCTGCTAACAGGCCGACCTCGACGACCTGGCGATCGATGACATTACTTCCAACACTTCCGATGAAGACTCGGCTGACGACGACATGGATCCCATCGCGTTTGGAGCGCAAACGTCGCGCAAAGCGCCAGGATAGACTTCGTCGCACCGCAGGGGAACCTGTTAAGCCTGAGATCAAGGAGATTTTGAAACTGCGGGAGTCATTTGGGGCAATGTTGAGAATGGTGCTTGATGATTAAAGAGCGTTTTTATGTTGTGTGTGAGCGCGCTTTTGTCACAAGGCTTTGCCGATGCCACCCTTTTGTTGGGTAGTGGGGGATTGGTCTTTGACCTTCTGGTTTTGGAAATTTTTTGGGTTCTGGTTGCTGAATAATTGGATATCCTTCTGCATGTTCTTGTATCTTTTATTCTCCCCCCCCCCCCACCCTTTCTTTTTTTTTACAATGACAGGAAATGTATGTCAATTTTGTTACACATCGATATCGAGAGAGGGCAAGTGGCTTATCCTCGACCATTTCCTTTTTGTTTGTCGGTGTGGTTTTGGTTATAGGGTCGAGGAATCATTCGCTTGATTTCATATTTAAGTTTTCGACAAGGGAGTTATGTGCTGGCGTCTGGTTGGTTCATTCTTATCATCGACAATGCATATGGATTCACATGGAGTTTCTTCCTTCAGAGCTCCCAGATTGGTTTTTTTTCCCTTAATTGGTTGGAATATCACCGGCCATTGCATCATGTAATTATACTTGCTTCCAATGTCTTCATTCTTTGCGGTTTTATTCTATGATTGTAACCTTCATAGACTGTTCTGTGTACATGTGATCTGCTTCTATTTCCTTTAAGTGTACTCGTATTTAAATTTTCATGCACACATGCAATCTTTCGCTATGAGAACTATATTACTCTTCCCATTTGTTTTCGGGAATAGGTACTTTAATTTCTTGTTTGCAAGTTGGGCGGTCCTGTTGATTGGACTCCGGGGGAGGGCTTCTGTATTTCTTGAATGCATTTCCGATAGATTACGGAGCGTGGCGGTTAGCCTACTGCAATCATAATAAGACATGATGCCGTGCATGGCATAGATGGAGAGCAGGGGAACAGTGGTATATTTCGTGTGATTTGCAAATGTAAACCTGGTAACTTTCGGTTTTCCTGGGCGTCAACTTTCTTCTTGTGCTTCACTTCATATGTATATATGGGTAAATACTACTGCCAATCATAATGTATAATGTACCAGAATAGCTACCATTGAGAGTGCTTCATCTGTTTCACGGTATTGACTATCAATCGAAACGTCGTGGGGGAGCTCATGATTCACGCGGTGCAGTTAATGCCAAGACATAGTGTGTCTTGAGGCTGATTTAGAGTTTGGCTAAAATAACCTTAAGTTGAGTGTGTTCCTCGGTTGGCTTTGTTTATTGCTTGTTTTGGGCGCAAGGGAATGACGTTTTCCGGGGAATTGGTTTCCCATGGCGACGACCTCCACAAACAAGTCTTTGACCACCACAAACCGTCCACAAACCCCAGATCACCAAGCCAGCAAAACATCAAACTGCCGTTTGTGCGTGGACTTCTTGTGTGGGTTGAATCTGACTTCTCGTTTTGATATATTATTAAATATCTATTTGCTTTGTACGGAATGGCGGGATGGTGAGGCTGAGGGATATACAGGCCTCTCAACTATCCAGCCGAGTTGTCGCTCCTCCCATCCGTCACATTTGACCCTTCTTCTTTTTATCACCTCGATCTGGCCTCTTGACCATTCTTGAACACGCCAAAAGATACATAGCATGTATAGACCTCCACCAACCACACCATCAACGAGAGACGCAAATAACCAACCCGGCCCCACCCCGCTGGGCCTTTCCACCCCTAGTCGCAGAAGTTCCGTCCCGCTCCGCGGGCTATTAGTCAACGCTGTTTGGTATTGTAACTGTGAGCCTCGCCGGCCGGCGGATCATTTCGAGACGAAGAATGGGGGAAAGAATCATGGACGGTGGTGTGAGTTAGCTGTTTCTGTTTGTCTGCTGTTAGGTTTCGTGTCTGCATTTTTAAGTAAGGGATGAATGCTTATCAATATTGCATCTTAATAAATACAGTTTATACATGCTCGAAGCCACAAGGGAAGCGGTGTAACTTTTTCCTTTGGGATGATGAAGCAGTGGTTCGGGAGGGGAATATGATGAGCGTTTCGAAAGATATGCCCATTAGCAAAGGCACAGGCACAGGCACGGGCACGGCTCCAAATAACAAAGGCTGTATAATGTCCACGGACAACCGGAAGTTAATGAACAGAAAGCCAACGCAATCATTATTTCAGGTCTCCATCGATACCAGGACGGGATTGCTGACGCCTAATTCGGGGAGGAAGAGAATTCGGGATTATGAAGGGGATGGCTTCCATGGCTTCGATAGTGGGAGAAGGACAGGGCCACCAAGTAAGAGGAGGATGAATGAAAATATAGCTGTTAAGAGAGAAGAAAGTGACAACGATGGCTCGTTTGGTTGGGACGATGATTTGGAAGGGAGCGTTGTTCAACAATTATCGAATCAAGATTTCTCACAGCAGGAGCAAATACAGGGCCATCAACAACCGCGGCAAGGAGAGAATGTTCGGCCGAGTACTCCACGTAAAAATCCTGGTTGGTTTCGGGATGGTCAGGGGCTGTTTTGCAGCGAGGACGACGAGGGCGGCGATGAGGGTGCCGATATCGATGACGATAATGAAGTACATATTCGACAAAATGCACATCCAGTGCGACCAAATGATCCATTTGGCCCCACCAGCTCGTCGTCTAAATTATTCATGCATCATAATCAACCTGCCAGATCCTCTCCTCCCCGGTCGCCTTCCAGGTTCTCATCACCACAAACTATCTGCAGCATTTTTACGTGCAGGCAGAATACCAGCGCAACTCCATCTCGCACAACGGTATCGGACGCGTTCGAACCTGCAACCCCGTCAACTCCCACACCCATCCGCTTCAATTCGACAACTCTTCTTCACCTCGATAATCAGCGGTCACCTCAGGCTACCGGCCCAGCCGCTCCCTCTATCACTACGTCTGCCACTAGGCAAAAGTCAGGCACAATCGTCTCCCAAACCCTCACCGTCCTCTCCAAACACAAAGTTTACATGTCCCCGGCTGCGAAGCAAGAGCTGGTGGCACTGCTGAATACTCACCATTTGCGGACCCAGGGGATTACTAAAGGAAGGGATATTTCGCGAGTTGCGATTCAAAGCAGAGATGCACAGATTCAACGGTTGAAAGCGCGGATTGAGGTGCTGGAGGCGGAGAGGGAAGGGTTTAGACTTGTAAGGTTAAGAAGAGACCTACCTAGATACGATCATCTGGATGTGTTGGAGCAGGGAGACGATGGGTAGGTAACTTGGGCCGAGGTATTGCTATTCCTCGTTTGCTTCCGCCACTTTGCTCTATTGATTACATGTTTGTGCTATCTCTCAAGCTTGTCTTTGTTCTTTTGTTCTTTTAATTTTTTTTTTTTTTTTTTTTTTTTGGTACTTTTGGTTCGAGATACCCCGCCCGTCTCAGCTTGACAGCTGTTGGAGATTTGCATCCAATGACCCGCCCGAGTCGGCAGGTTGTATGTATGTGTGTCAGAGCGAATACACCGAGTTCTACATAGTTTAGCTTATCGGAAGAAATATATTATTTCCCCAACAATCCTTCAGTTTCATACTTTCCACCTCTCCACTCCACTGGCCCACTAAAACAACGTTGGAATCCGCGGTTCCTATCGCGATGTGGAGAACTGACAAGATAAACCACGTGATATCGCGTCGACCAAAGAGTTTTTCTGTCAAAAACTCAATCAACATTTTTGGATAGATGCTTCAATGAAGTGCCAGAACAGCCGATATATTATTCAATCCCAATCTTCATCACAATCCCAAAATATACAGGTGGTTAGGCTGGGGCTTTATATATATGCTCACATAACAGTCTCACCACAGTTTATTACCATTGCCGTCCTCTTATTCCCCTTGCGACTAACTAGGTTTGATTTGAAGAGAGAATCTCCTGGTCTTCTACCCTCTCTCTAAGATCCCTTTGCCTTCTTTACACAGATTATAGGAAAATAAATGCAACTTAGATGGAACAGATTGCCACGACGAAGTTTCCCTCCGTCTTGACTCCTTCTACCGTTCCCAACCCCATCGCAAAGACCTCCCTTTCCACTATAACATCACACACGACCGCCAACGGCCCCACAGACTCCGAATCAGACATGTTTCGCCCACCAGTTAACCGTATGATGCGGACCCTCGACCGCTCCTTTTTCAAAAAAATAATCCCCCTCTCCGCCGCTACGGTCTTCGACAAACAGGCTATCGGCAGCATAAAAAATGAGCTGTTACAGAGCAAAGACTTGATGTTTATGAGTCGCATTATACCTGTGCGCATCGCGCGGGAGGGCCCGTTGGAAAATGTTGTAGATCATTGGTATGGGTCCAAAGAAGGCAAGCAGACAGGGAGGAGATGTCTATTGCTTAGAGAAGGTATTAAGGCTGATGGTATGTTATCTTTGTTCGTTCACGTTATATCTTCAAGTCCCTTTGGCTATGTGCCGCATTGTCTATGCAATATGCTGACTATCCGCGTCCCTGAATAATAGACACAACAACCTGGTCTCCTACCATTCAGCGGCTGGTGGAGGCAAAATCCGTATCCGTTCATCCGTTCAATGTACTACTCGATTACGATTATTTCACCTACAGTACGTCTGTTTTCTTGTAGTGATAGGATAGCGGGAAATACAGTGACTAATACTCGTTTTGTGTCTGTATAGAGGATATTGTTGATGCTATACTTCCGGATACTGAGTTGGATGAGGTTCCCGTTGGCTTTTCTCAAGTTGGACATGTTGGTACGCTCTCAAAAAACATTCCGCTTCGATCTTGCATTCCCCCAGGTGTTAATTTCCTTGTACAGCGCATTTTAATCTTCGGGAGCAATATTTGCCATATAAATATTTGCTTGGAGAAATCCTAAAGGATAAACACAGCAACGTTCGAACAGTCATTAACAAAACCGATGAAGTCGGGTCGCACAGCGAATTCCGCACCTTCGGATACGAAGTGCTTGCAGGAGAGGACGACATGTTCGTTAATGTACGCGAGCAAGATTGCGACTTCGCCTTCGACTACTCAAAAGTCTACTGGAACACCCGCCTCAGCACTGAGCATGAGCGCATTGTCAACAAATTCAATAAGGGTGAAGCTGTCTGCGACGTCATGGCTGGTGTGGGTCCATTCTCGATCCCCGCAGGAAAGAAGCAGGTCTTCGCCTGGGCCAATGATCTGAACCCCTACGGCTACCAGTGCTTGGAACATGGCATTGCAAAGAACAAAGTCGCAGAATTCGTACAAGCCTACAACATGAACGGTCGTGATTTCATCCGCTATGCCATTGAACATCTTTGTAACCAGTACCCGCGAACCGTCAAACACCGCATCAAGATACCCAAAGCTGAGCGCGAAGACTACGCCGAAATCCGCCAACGAAAACCAAAATCTTTCGTCACTGAGTACATAAAATGTCCTCGAACCTTCGACCACTTTGTCATGAACCTCCCCGCCACTGCCATCGAGTTCCTCGACGCCTTTATTGGCGTCTACGCAGGCTTACAAGAACTTTTTCAGCCATATACCAACCGCCAACTTCCACTCATCCATGTCTATTGCTTCTCGACGAACAGTGAGGATGAGGCGGTCGAGCACAAGGACATTTGTCAGCGTATTTCTGAAAGGATCGGATACACAATTTCACCTGAGGATTGTGAAGGTGGCACTGGGGATAAGGAGCGGGAGCTGGAGATTCGGGATGTGAGACTTGTGTCGCCGACGAAGAAGATGTTCTGCGCCAGCTTTAGATTACCTGCTGAGGTGGCGTTTAAGAAGGCTTAATGGTGAGCCATGGTGGTCATGCATATAAGATTTTAATAATAATAGACATGGACAGCTCCTTTGGGGAGCATTACCTCTTTTCATATTTCTAGTTGGCATTTCAAGAACTGGAGGCAACTTTTGCGTAACCCTTTTTTTTTATATTCAACACTTGTATTATACAGAGGTTATAGACACAAAGGAATACTCGTTTACTCCTTTCATAAATACTAGATATCCCGCACACACAAATCCTTTTTCGGGTTGTCGCTCATCAGGTCGGAAATGACCGACTAGATCATCTAGGACGGATTGTTTCTTGTCCTGAATATCCCTTGAGCATCTACCCAAAGACACTTCATAGTCAGGAGAGAATGGAAAGGAAAAGTGCTATGCAATCGTCATTCGCTGTGGTAGTAATAGATTCGTCAATCCATTACTTTAACGCACCCGTTCCTATTTCCAACACCATTCATTTCCTTGTTCTAGGCTCTCAATAGTATGGAACCGTGCTGCAACCCAGTTAACGGCAGATGGATCCAATAATAACCCACAGTGTTAAAGATTTTACCGACCAATCGAGGAAGGCATGATGAAATTCCCACGAGCTAGTGCATTTGCGAAGTTGTCTTCTGTAGTTACATTGCTCGCCAAGGGTTAGGTAAGCTATGTAATCCGGACACGTATCGTTGGTAAGACGTGGGCAAAATAGAACGGATTTTCGGAAGTCAAAGCTATCAATCACATCCTCAGTCGCCGCACTTCACAGAACTTGAGGATGAGCCCGGTCGCG
The DNA here is from genome assembly GCF_000150705.2 of Paracoccidioides lutzii. Classification (NCBI taxonomy): domain Eukaryota; kingdom Fungi; phylum Ascomycota; class Eurotiomycetes; order Onygenales; family Ajellomycetaceae; genus Paracoccidioides; species Paracoccidioides lutzii. The sequence continues at coordinate 1,298,656 of NW_015440949.1, read as the reverse complement.
CATTTGGATTCATCATCTTCATTCACTCAACAGAAGGTTTTATTCTCTAAACGCAGTGCTTTCTGTGACTCTCACTCCACGAAGTTTCTCAGTTTCGTCAATTCATCCAGGAGCTCTTGAAGTTCGGTGTCTGAGATTTTGTTCCCTATGCTAGGAATCAGGGACTTGGCTTCTTCGGCATCATTGCAGCAGAGGCTTCCTATAGCAACGGTTAGAATTTTTATTTATTTATTTATTTATTTTTTGGATAATATCTTTACGAGGCAAAGAGCATATACCTAGTTGCGACCTCTCAAAAAATTCCAGCTCGGTGTGCGCAGACAGAAGACGTTCAACAGCTTCGATGTTTTCCTTCTCCTTGAATCGTGCGAAGAGCTCCAGGTAATCTTGCGTTTTAACCAGTGTCCTAAATTCAGGGTGTAAAGGTTAGCAAAGCACGCCCGTGTTGTACACTCATTTAGCTGGGCTTTCATGTGCAAAATTCATTCCATCCGCTATCCCTCCAACGAACAGAACACCCCAAGTCAAGATGAAAATACCAAGAAAGGCTAGATGTAAGATAGGGAGGAGCAACATACTCCCTCTCCTCAAACTTATGTTCACCCTTCCTTCTCAGATCTAGCACCTTGTTAATAACCAACCGGGCCTCCGATAACGAGAGAGTCGGCACGTTCTGAAATTCGCCCAGTTTAAGCTGAGAGGTGGCTTCCAACTCGTTCTGGGGGAGCTCGCGCTTTCGATGCGTGGGGTCTGGAAGAGGTGTGGAGGAGGAGGTTGTCATTTTGGTATCTTTCTTTGGCTATCGCGGTCACTGCCCTTTGCTGAGAGTGGGAGGGAAATCGAGAGTTGATATTTATGTATCCGTTTATAGCACTGAAAGTGAGTACTGTTCACTTTTATTCCTTTCGCGGCGGAGTCGCCTGGTTCTGCTGCCTCTGGTGGTAAAAACCCTTGCTACGTGAAGTGAATTGGAGATTGGAAGTCGAGGAGATTGATTCTGAAAGGGATCATGGGCGGAACCTGCTTTGGGACTAGTGCGGCTACATAATTTAGTGTGAGAGCGCAAGCTTTTTCCTTTTTCACGCTAGCCCTACATGTCACACGCTAGCCTCATTTAGGCCTAGCTCATCCTTCCTCCAGGCTGGTGAATCTTCGCTGCGTAGCGAAAAGCTCTCTTTATGTTTCAATTTCTGTGTGATGGTTGATCTCGTATTGGGAGGAAAAGCTAGCAGCCAATATACATGGTACGCAGAATCACGTGCGGGAGGCCACTGGGGGCGAACGGCGCTCTCGCCTACGCCCACGCCCAAACAATTTCGCTCTTAACGTAGCTCACATTTAGTCTCATATCACGTGATATAAAAGATTAATACAGAAGAACAGTTGAGATACTTCTAATCCTTGGAACTGGTCGACAGGCAAATGAAATTTATCTTGCAGAAAGGATGCCTAATATAGCACGCGAAAGACGGGAAACATCGGGAAACATAGGTAGTGAAGTAAAAACCAGAAGACAACTTGTTTTAATCAAGCTAATGGTATATAAAACACGGATATACTAGAAATGGGCGCAGAAGCCCGGGAGATGAAGGATGGGTCTAAAAAATAAATAAATAATCGTATAGAAGATACGTTGATGAATATTAAATGAATTTTTTTGCATAGACTTTGGAAGAAGAAAAAGAGGTGAAGAAAAACGGAAATGAAAAAGCAAAAAAGATAGAAATTGGGATAAAAAAGCGAATAGGAGACAAGGGAATAAAGTAATGGCCGAGATTATGTTAAAATTGGGGGAAATAGCGCTCCATGCTCACCAGTGGTCATTAGGCGGCGAATAGTGCAAAGCAAACATGACCTAATGTCAATCAGTCAAACCAAATGTGAGAGCAGGGTAGTAATAGCAAACTCGATTCTTAAAAGATATGCTGGAATGTGAAGAGAAGAAAAGAGGAACAAAAGGGATCATGATGGATAGGGTAAACTTGGGTAGGGCCAAGAAGAGATAAATAAGAAGAGTTAAAAGAATCAAAGTAATGGCGGTAAAAAAGAGGAAATAAGTGTAACACCAGTGTCAAGCCAAAAGCATTCAAATGGAGAAAATGGAGAGAGTAGAGAAAATATAAGAGCTACTACTTCATTCAGAATGGGTATTGAGAGGAGGTGAGTGAATTGGCAATGGAAATTCATGATTCCCGGGGGTAAGTAGAAAGTTGGAGCACAACAAGGAGGCGAGATATGTTTGTATGTACCGCAGTAATCGTAAGATGTAAACGCTTGGCGTTAAGAAAAGATAAGAAGCAGAAAACGCTCACAAACACGGGGACTTGATGATCAGGTCCCATCCAATATTTTAATTTTTCTTCTTTCGTTTTTCTTCCTCACCGCCAGACCAGCCAGACCTGTCAGATCAGTTTAATTAAAAAAAAAAAAAAAAAAAAAAAAAAAAAAAAAAGGGGGTCTTTTTCCTGTGCTGCAACGAGACGCTCGCAAAAAATAAAAATAAAATAAAATAAAACAAAAATAAACAAATTAATATAAAACAGGATAACAGAGGAGAACAGATCTCAACACCATTCATTCCTGATTCAAGCGAAAAAAGAGGAAACAAAGAGAGGAAAGAAATTCCAATTAGAAACTCCCATTATAACCAAAAGACACACGTGGTGATGATAGCTAGGCCATATAGGTTCGTCCGGTTATGTCGCAGAAGTTAGAAATAATTCACCTCGCGCACAGGAGTAGTTGAAGGGGAAAAGAGAAAAAGAAAAAAAAAAAAAAATATCAGCGGAGCGTTAAAGCATGGGACCAGCAGCGGCAGCTGGTCGCTGTCTAGACGCCACTTGCTGCTGCTGTTGTTGCGGATTCAGTTGTTGCACCGGCTGGCCCGATGGGCCCTGGCTTGTATACGAATCTCCACTGGCACTCCGGCCAGGGAACTGAGGCGGGCGTTGACTGCCGTAATCATATTCAGGCGGCGATGACGCCTGCTGTGGTGAGACTGGACCCTGTGCTTGTGAGGGAGCTCCAGGTGCAGGCGGCTGTACGTGCCGAACGGAGCTCTGCATCTGCCATGCGTTGGCTTGAGATGGATCCTTGTCAATTCGCGTGGCGACGGGTGGGTTTACTGCACGACCTGACCCGGTTCGTACTGGGGTAGCTGCCACGGTGGTAGGTGCTCGTTGCGGAGTGGCTATTTTGCCTATATCCCCGTATCTTTTAAGGATTTCTTTCGTTGTGATTTCGGCGCTGCCGTTGAAAAGAGTCGAGTCTGTCAGGATGGATTGGAGGTCTTGTGGAACCTGGTAAAGAAGAAAATTAGGTTGATGAACACGGTGCGCATGCACATTTCGGCGGGTTTGCTACCACTCACCTCACACATGCTATCGTTGTATTCTATCAATGTAGTGACGGCTTCGATTGCCAAGAAGCTATCCTCCATACCCGCCGATTTCTCTCTACCGTAAAGGATGTTAGGAGTCATAACAGTTGCGATATTGTGGACGTCCATTTTGCTTCCGGATTCTTCATCGACATGGGAGAAAGATGAAGCCCAGTTCAAAAATGAGAAGAGAACTTCCATGGTATCACGATGCGTTTTGGGTAACAGGCAACATGTCAAGTGGAGAATCCGCCGTTGTTTTTCGGGATCCGATACTTCTGCATGATATTGTCAGGAGCCAATTAAAAAAGAGCAACGAAAGTGCTGTTTCCCTTTAAAAATGGATGAAGAAGCAACCTACTTTGGGAAATAAGGAATAGACGATGTAATTTAAACGTGAGAAGAGGATCAGGCATCTCCCGAAGGAATTTCTTAAGCAACGCAGCAATCTGAACAGGATTTTCCTTATTAAAATCCGCCTGTTCATACCTCGTATCTACAATCTCCGAAGTCTCCTTGAGTCGTTTTATGTTACCATTTTTCCGGAAAACGCCCTCGACTGACATATCCATCTGTCGCATGGCAGAGATGGCATCATCGATGAAAGTAGGTATACGCAAGGTACCAGGACCAACGCCATGTGTTGACTCTGTCCCATCTTTCTCAATAAGCGCATCCAAGCAGACGCCAAAGACACCCTTCTTCTTACCACCTTTACGGCCATCGTTCTTAAACGCTCTCCCAAATATGTTCCAGATAGTAGGCTTTCTCGACTCAATAAGCCCAAGAAGCTCCTCCAGATTGAAATGGCCTTCAAGAAGAGGTTCCATAGACAGAACGGCAACGTGGCGGACAATAAAGTATTCCAGCGCAGACAATTCCGAAAAGTACTTCGTGGTTCTTGGAGCTGTGCCACCCCTAGTATCTCCAGGACCGGACACCTCCCGTTTGTGACCATTTACAAGTTTGGCAGGCCGCCCACCAGCTCCAACAAGACTAGTCCCTGCATGACGAAATGCATTAGGCCGCTGCTCCTTTGCTTGCTCAGCAGCTACGATCCTCGGAATATCATCCAAGGTTAGTGCGTCTTGGTTTCCAAATGTCAGATCTGTAATTGATTCGCCAGCGGCATCCTTTTCTTCAACGATCTGGAAGCCTGGATTCTTAACTTCCGGTCCACTGGTGCTGGGTGAACCTGGTCGTGCAGATCTGCCCTGAGGACCATCGATGATCCGCGAAGCTCGAGCTCTCTTAAACGTTGTGGAGAGTGTACGTTCCGTTCGGGTTGAATGGAGTCTTTTTATCTCACCAACTGTTTGTTCCAGGGAGGATGATCCAGTGTTCTCATCTGACACGCCTGCCCCGTAGGATCTCGATCGAGTGTTCGATCGCTGAGGGGTCTGGAGTTCCCCGCTGGGTGATATCCTATGACCATCATTGGCTTCATAGTTCTTCAGATTCGGATCGTCTGGATTCAAAGGAGTCAGCAACAGGTCCATATATTTTCTTTTTTTCCTTTTTTTTTTTTTAATTTTCTTTTATTGTTTTTTTTTTTTTTCTTTCTCCCTTTTTCAAAATATTCAAGAAAAATGAGAATGGATGATAAAATACCTGACGTATGTGGCAGAGTGCCACCCGACCGTAAAACAGAGAGCAGCCTTGCAAGAGCCACCTGCAGCAGGAAAACATACTGCTGCAACTTGGTAACATAGGAAAACCCTTTTTTACCACCTGGAGCGTGGCCTTTGTGTTCAGCACATGTACGGCAGAACGGTCGATCCTTTTCCTCACTCCACCGTGCATCCAACAGGTCCACCGTCAAGTCAGTTTGGCAAGCACCGCAGACAAGGTGGGGGGGTTTTAAATGCCATCTTCGCTGTCCCAGAATGATACACTCGTCATCAATGGGGTCTTTGCAGGCAGCACAGCAATCGGACTGCTGGTCCGAGAGGCGTGACATGGAATCTGTGAGATTGGCAGCCGAAATAGCGTCCACATCACCCAAGGCGTCAAGCTTCTCCAAGAATGTGTACAGCTCGTCCGGGTTGTCACTCTCCCTTTCCAATTTCAAGGCTCCCTGTAAGCCGATCCGAATCAGAAGTTTCAAATAATGGGCAAGGCCAGTCACAAGTGCAAGTAGCTCTTGTGTGACACCAAGTTTCCGAACACCGGTCTCCTGAGTTTTGGAAAGTAATGCGAAAAATGCGACAATTTTTTTGCAAAGAAGTTTTGCTTCTCGACCATAAGCCAGATCTACAATATTCGGGTTGATTAGATCGTTGGAATGACAAACAGTTAAGAGCAAGCAGCTGGCACTCAGCACTTACCTTTCATCTTTCTAGATGATATAGCAACAGCAAGGCTATCCAGAGCTTTGAAGAGGACATCCACATGGAAGATAAACCGTTTCGCAACGACCACGCCATCAACGTAAGCGCCATTACTGACATGTAATAACATGTCCGATATGCAAGCAGCAGAGGATTCTTCGAAAGTGGACAGCACGCTCCAAATCCGGTAGACTTTCTCCTCCATCTTATCTTCTTGCTTCCTGATGAATTCACGATCCTCATCCGTCGCCTCGATATCTAGTTCTGGACGGACAAACTCCTGGCCGTTTGGAGCAAGCCGGACGTTCCAGAACTTGTGAATCATATAGCACTCCGGATGCCAGTGCTGATTCTGGCCATTGCGGAAGATCTCGACGAACTGCTTTAAGATAGCCGTTTGGCAGCCATTACATCGCTGCGCAAACTGGGTGGAGTAATGATAATGACAATAGACTTTTTCCTCGTGCTCATAATAGCTATCCTGTGCTCCAAAGACAGTTGGACAGACGGAACAGGTGAAATGTTCGATGTGGTATTTGCGATCCAAGGCAGTAATGTATGACCCGCGGAGAGCACCACCACATTCATAGCAGAGAAGATTCAGGCGTTGAAAGTAATCCGTCTCGCAGAGGGGATACTGACCACTTCCATCCTCAGCATCAAGCGGAAAGAATTTAGACGCGACGACATCACCGCAGTCCTATTTTATGAAAAGGTTAGGTTAGGCAGGCATATCAGTGCAGCAGTCTAGAAAGGAAGAAGATAGCTAACTTACATTGCACTGGAAACATTCTAGATGGAATGTACCACCCAATGCCCGCACAAACTGACCCTGTAACGGTTCCTCGCATCTTCTGCACGTCCTGGAGTTGCCACCAGGAGACTTGCTGCCGGATCCTCCATTCTGAAATGACCGATCACGTGTGCCTGGTCCGCCCTGTTGATTATGAGAGGAATGTTGTCCCCGGCCTGTGCGAATATTAGGTGCATGGTAAGTGTCGCTATCGAAGGCACCGCCGCCAATGGACGGTGAGTTGTTCCACGGAGTCCCTGTCCCACCGCCGGAAGGACTTGGAACATCGGTTGGGGAATGGGTCTGGCAGGTTTCGCCGTACATGCCCGGGTCACCTAGATTTGCGGGCTGCTGGGCTCCATTCCTAATCCCATTGCCTGGGATTAGGTCTGGAGGGAGCGCACGCGGGTCAGCAGGAGGCATCTCCACGCCCGCCCAGGTAGATTTTGATTATTTGATCCTTTCACACAAAAGCAAAAACCTCATGCAAATCTCTCTCCTATCCACCAAATGCGCTGCAGGATGTGTTTTTAAATTCGAAGGTAGAGTCGAGATAGTTCTTAGGCTGAGGATTCGTAGGCGAGAAAGTGAAGAAGAAGGAAACGCGGGGGTGGGGGGGAACCTTGGCAAAACGACGCTGCTAGGAAACGGTGAAAGAGAAAAAGGCTATTGGGAGAGAACACAGCGGGTATCACAGTAAAATATCGTGAGGGAGGATAGAAGTATCAAGGCCAGAAGATTAAACTGGATGATTGAAAAGAATTCGCAAAAGGCTTGTCGTGGGGAAGAGCTTTGGAGAGGATGGGCTTGTTAGGAGATGGATGATCAATTTCACTTCGACCTCGTATATTTAGTCGGGCTTCCCTCCAGCGGGAAAACGAGACCAGCCACCACCAGCGCTAGAGAGTTATTAGTTATCGAAAGACAAGAAAGAGTGAAGACAATCGGAGACAGCAGCGCCCGAACGCCTTGTAGCAGCAAAGCTGCGCAGAAAAATAAGGTTAAGGAGGCCTCAAGAGGCAGAGCATCTGACGAGGGTGGTTCAAATTGGCAGGGATTATAATAAAACGGTGTGGGGTGATGGGTTAGGCTGTGCAGCAGCAAGAGACGTGGTGGACTTTTTGGGGTGTAGCCAGGCGAGTCAGAGAGCGACCAACACGCAGCGAAGCAGCTTGGCCCGCAGATAATTGACCAACATCCCCTGGTGCATCAGCAAACCAGGACGAGAAGCAGAATCGTGAATGCCGTGGAGGCGGGAGACGCGACCGGGTAGCGGGTAGAGGAGAGAGCAAGGAAAAAGAAAGGAGAGAGCGATAGAAAGAGCAAAGGGCAGACCACATGCAAACAAGAGCCACTTGTTTTGAACCGAAGTGAGGAGAGGGAGAGGGAGGAGAGATGATGGAGAGGTTCAGAGGTTGGTTGATTGCTGGCACGGGCTGTTTGTTGTTTGATTGACGCCCCCTAAAGAAATTCACGGACGGATGTTTTCTTTGGTTGTCTTTGGTTGTTCTTTGTCTTTGGGTTGTCGCTGGCCTTTGGGGCTTGGGGCTTGGGGCCTGAGGCTGGAGGCTTGAGGCTGGAGGCTGGGCAGCGCTGGGCGGCACGTGACCTGGGAAGTTGCACCTGGGACTGCCACCATCTTGCATCTTCAACGTGGAAGATCAATAATGTAGAAGAAGATGGAAGATGAGGAGGGGAGGTTTCAATTGGCGAAAATTAGTTAGTAGAGATTGGGTGTGTTTAAAAAAAGCAGTGTGGGGAGACGAGTATGGATGGATGATGTTTGTCATGCACGCTGCAGGACCTCTTTTATCATTCCTATCAAAACATTCTGAAGGAATTGGATAGCTACTCTAGTTATTCCCGTGGTCACTGCGAATATCTAGACTGTCCCGTTCCTATCTTGAATCCCAGGCACCATATATACTCGGTCCCTGGAGATGAGAGATCCAGATCCCATCACTGACCTTCTTACAGAGAAACAACATATACATGATAAGAAAAGCTTCCTTATATACCTTGACTATGCGTTATATTACCCCAGAGCCGACCAATCCCAATGTGGCCAGTTCAGTGTGCAGGAATACAATTGAACAGGTTTTAAAATTCGGCTGGAAAAGCCGTTGGCGGTTTAATGCTATAAACAGTGACCACCCTCCATTGAAACTACGTAGGGGATCTCACACACATCTCTATATGCTCCTTGACGCTAGTGATTTTTATCATACTTCACAGGTTCCTTAGCCTTAAACTAACCCAAATCCTAAAACCCCCTAATCTACCCTTAACCCCGGTGTTGAATAGAGTTGTATTAGTAATATGTGGGGTGTGTGTGTGTGGAGATACGGAGCACAGTTGAATGGGTTTGAAGAGGTGAACATGGTTGTAAAAGTGGGGCCCAATACTTTCATGATCAGCTCTGTAACACAATTCTCTGTTGAAAAAACACTCTGCACATTCACCACAAATAAAAATGTCTATTCAACCTCCACTAAGGGTGAGGGGGTGGGTTATGGGGGTAGGATTAGGCTTAGTTAAGGCCAAGGGCAAAATCTCCACCAACCAAGAGCTTATAGAGATTGTGCAGGCAATGACTAATGTACGGTAGTTTTGAGTGGTTGGGGTCGTCAGGGTTTAACTATCAACAACCAACACGGAAGGTTTTTCCGGGAGGTACAGTTGACCTTGTTTTACAAGAGTGGTGCCCCGCTTTTGAACCACACAGTCAACCTCTTTTGTAATACCACGTTCAACTGTAACCCCCGAACTGCCCGCATGTCTATCCCCATTTTATCCCGATTCAGAAAACCCATGCCTCTCATCTCTACTGATTCACCAACCACCCGGACATACAGAAGTTAAATATAGAAACAAGTGGACAAGGTACAGGGAACAAGGAACAGTTTAAGATCTCAGCAGAGTTGAACTTTTAGCTTTAAGAACTTAAAACGCAAGGAGAAACAAGAAATGTTAGAGAAGTTGAGTTCATAAACTAGTACATAACTAGTTAGTTTAAAAGTATGGTACCTAATTATCAAATCGGAGTGAAAAGATTCCGCAAAGCCCGGATGATTCCCATGAAACCCCAGAAACCTTAATCAATAAACCCACAACAAATCAAAAAATAATCCAACAAGTCCAGACAGGCCAGCTGTTTCAAAAAGAGAAAAAGATCCTCTTTTATCTTATTCCTGTCCGCAAAATATACTGAACCCCCATGCGATCCACGAATCCTGAAGGGGAGAGAGAAAAGAACCCTCTATTTCGATCGAGTCATAAAGTAGCAAAAGCTCTGCCTTATTAAAGCACTACCAACCCTACCCTCAAGATCTTTTCCTAAGTCCCCTCTTCCTGGTCCCAGCCGATTCCGTCGTCTCCAGTGTCTTCGCCGCAGCCGCGCTCGCTTTCTTAGCAGTGGAAGTTGCAGTCGGAGCCTGGCCACGCGGGACAGCAGCTCGTTTACTCGTTGCTGCAGAAGCCTTCTGGGACCCCGCCGTGCCCCTTCTCATCATCTTCACAACCGTCGTTCCCGACGACGTATTAGAAGCCGTAGAGTCCGCACTATTCCTCCTCGTGTTCCTTTGCCGCGTAGTAGGGCGCGACGGGGGCGCTCTGGTTGTAGTTGTGGATGCAGTGGATTTGGCAGTAGTCTTCCTCCGCGTGCCAGTTGCGTCGCTATTGGGCGAAACCTTCCTTGTTCCAGCTCCTGCAGCACCTCTCGTGGCTCTTGTTCTTGCATTCTCAACCATGGCCACAAAACCAGGACCCGCTGACTTCATGCAACTCGCGGGTTTCAGAGGCGATGACGGACGCAAATTGCTAAGATGCTGTTGTGATTTGCCAGTTACATTGCGCAGCGGAGATTGCGGGAATGTCCTGGAATTGGAAGATTTCGGCGACAAGACGCCCGTCTCTGTGAACTGAGATAGAACTCGAGGATGGCCTGGGTGTGCATTAGGCGTGCCCCGCTTCTTCGGGTTTGATAGCGGCACATGCACAGGATCTTGGAAAGGAGCGTTTTCTTTATCGGACGCGAGCATTACATCGCTGACCACAGTTAGGAAGTACAATTATTTAATTAAAAAGGCGGACTCAAACCCAAAATAAAATTACCTTGTCCGCTTGACCCCCCGAGTTGTTCGAGTGGTGGACACAGCAGCATTGCCAGTCTCTGAGGTTGCAGTGGCCTTGCTTGATTTGGCAGTTGCTTTGGACTTTTTCACTGCGTCATCTGCATTGGTTGATTCTGAGTGTTTTGCAAGCAATTCACCTATATTGGCCTTTCGTAGAGCCATGGGTATGCGGTTTATGCGTCTCTCAATCCGTCCGCGGAGGTCTTGTGCTTGTAACGCGTATTGTGCACGTAGTTTTCTCGCGCGTTCAGTGACTATTGGATTTCAGTTAGTCGATACCCCCTTTGAAATGGGAAGAGCAGGGAAGTGAATCGCCCATAACATACTTTCCAGTTGTAGGTTATCTATTAGGGCTTGTTTCTGGTTATGTGTGATTTTGAGTCTCTTCCTGGTTGGGTTTCCTGTTGGCGTTCGCGGCGCAGGACTGTCATCGTGGTCGAACGTGTGGTTGCTGCTAGGCCCGGGGGATTTGCGTTTTTTAGAAACAGTTGCCATTTTTTACTATATTTTTATTGCAGCAGCACGTTCTTTTTATCGTGTGGGAGTCAGATGTGATTTGGACGAGGAAAACGATACGTTGAAACCATTAGACGTGTGGATGGGACTATGTAAACAAATCAGAAGAAGCTAGTGTGGAACAACCGCAGAGCATTTCCAAGCCCCTGGTTTCGTGATGTATTATGTCATCACTAATTGGGCTCAGGTTCGACTTCGCTTTTTTGACTCGAATCGTCTCCATGTCACTCGAAAGTTGGACGAGAATCTGATTCATACAGGGCCCTTTAAGTCTTACTTTCGAAAGCCCATAGCTTTGCTTGAGAGAGAAAGCGACTTCATCTCCAATGCGTGTTTGTCGTCGTTGTATGGAGCCCATTTGCTGCATATGGCGCTAACCCAATCTAGACAGAAATCTATTCCCGCCAGAAACGACAGGAGCTGGCTGCATCACCAGCCACGAGCTTCCTTCCATCTTCACATACAGTATTACCTAATTCATCAAACTCCACCTCCGCATACAAATTAATATATTTCTATGCCCTAGAGAGATCACATATCTCACATACACATCGTATACATCCAAAGCCATATCCCGTTTTTCCCCAAAGAAACAACAGCGCCGGGAGCACTCACTCCCCAGCAAAGATGGTGCTCGAGGCCACGATGATCATGTCCGTCAGCTAATCTCCCCCAATACCAGCCCGCCGGAGCTACCAGCTAATATAGAAAAATTCAACCCCCAACAGCGTCGATAACAGTGAGAGCAGTAGGAATGGTGATTACCTGTACGTTTCTCTCCCTCAAGAAGCCCAGCGCGCTTTCGAGCAGCTATGTATATGAACCTCTGAATCTAACCGGCAAACAAAACAGTCCCACCCGGTTTCAAGCCCAAGCCGACGCTATCAACCTAATTCACGCCGCAAAGACACAAGCCAACCCCGAATCGTCAGTCGGGCTGATGAGTATGGCCGGGAAAGGCCCAGAAGTACTGGTCACCTTGACAGCGGACATAGGGAAGATTCTAGACGGGCTGCATCGAACGAAGATCCGGGGACAGGCTCATCTTGTCTCCAGTATACAGGTTGCCGGTGTAAGCACATGTGCCACCCTCAACATCCGCACACACCCACACCCACACCCCCTTATCCCCTTATCCCCTTATCCCTTCCATCTTCTTCCATCTACTTCTATTAGCATCTATAAAACACCTTCTAACCCGCTACAATTCATGATTGAAACCCGCCTACAGCTAGCCCTCAAACACCGTCGAGAACGCGCCCAACGTCAACGAATTATCGTCTTTACCTGTTCCCCCATCGCCGAAGATGAAAAGATCCTCATCAAACTCGCCAAACGAATGAAAAAGTACAACGTCTCCGTAGACTTCGTGGCATTCGGGGACCTGGATGACGAAACCATTAAGAAACTAGAGGCTTTTAACGAAAACGTCAATGGCGCCGATGGCTCCCATCTTGCCGTAATACCCCCCGGTCCAAACCTTCTTAGTGACTCGCTTGTTGCGACTCCGATTCTAGGCGGTGATGGCACGGGGATTGGTCGGGGAGGGGGCGATGAGGAAGGCGAAGGTGGTGTCGATATTGGCTTTGATCCTGCCGCTGATCCGGAATTGGCGTTTGCACTACGGATGTCTCTTGAGGAAGAGCAGGCGCGCATAGAGAAGGAGAGGAAGGAGAAGGAGGAGAAGGAGAAGAAGGAGAAAGTTGCTCTTGAAGGGATAGCGGAGGAGGGCGGCGAGTCGCAACCTCTCCTTGATGAGAATGGGGAGCCGAGTCGAAGTGGTTCCAATGAAGATAAGAAAGATGATAGAGATAAGGGAAATGGTGGGGATAAGATGGATACGGCGTGAGGAAGTGGATGGCTATTTTTTGTTTTCTTTATTATGGCCTTTTTATTTTTGTTATCGTTGTTTCTAGAGATCTAATTCCCGGTTCCTTTTTGACTCGATGCATTATTGGTGTCAGTTCTGTAAACCATAGACTCAGCGCAACGCCACATATCTATCCCGTCATGCCATTCCAGATACTAGGTTATCACATAAATCAAGCCTCTATTTAACTAAATCTAAGCTTAATAAAAGCATTTTAACATCATGTTCAAAGAAGAACAAAAAGAAAAAGAAAAAAAAATTGAGGATTCGAAGTTCCCCCACATCCATAAACCTCAAGGGGGGGTATATGCGCCCAACCAACCGCCCAAGAAACACCACCGTACACAATCATAAAGCGTTACTTATTTTTGATATGCAACCTGCATCTTCCACCCATCCCGTCCCATCCCATCCCATCCTTCCTCATCCTACCCCCTCCCCTTAACCCACCCCGTAACATGCCTATCAAACGCCTCACACCTTACAGGCATCTCCAATTGATAAAAAGGATTCTTCATCACATAATCCGCATACAACTCATAAATCTTCCTCATAATCATATCCACACTCGCCATCAGCGGATCCGTGAAGAGCAGGAATTTCGTCCCCGTCACCGTCTGGAAACATGTTAGGCGGAACTTCTCGGTCTCCAGCACTTCGATGCCGGTGGTTGGGAGGGTGGGGTTGGGGATTGTAGTGTTGGGCGTGGCTGTGGGAGTTGTCGTGGAGGAGGAGGTGCCGCCGGTGCCGCCGGTGGCGGCTGTGGTGGTGGTGGAGGTGTGGGAGATTTGGGAGGTCATGATGGTGGAAGAGGTGAAGGCTGCGAGGGTGTTTGAAGGGGTTGTGGTGGTTGGGGTTGAGGTGAGGGTGGTGGAGTTTGTGGGGAGGCGCGGGGTGAGAGAGCGGGTTATGGCGTGGATTCTGTTGGGGGATTGTGAGAAGGGAGAAGTCAGCTGGGTGGTTCATCTAAAGAGGGGTGTGCACAGAGGGGATCAAGAGGTCTTGGGGTAGGGGGTGAAGAGCAGGATTTGTAGTTCCGATGTATGAAGTCAGTCTTATTTTTCTTCTTGTGTATCCATTATACGCACCCATGAAACGTCCCCGCCAGCACCAGATAATCATTCGTTGACAGTTTCAGTAGTCCTGATTGGAACTCACGGTGGTATATTAGACCGCCCGCTTTGTTTATGATTATGAGAGTGTAGACGACCCTTAGAAACGGGGAGATTAGCAAAGGAAGGGTTTCTCCTGCTTATACACAATAGCCTTAGAATATCCTGACGTACATGGTGGTTGTAAAGAGCTCCAGAAAGGAGCAATCTTCTTCGGCCTCTCTGGGGGTGAAATGTTCGGTAAGGCGGAGGTGTGCGGAGAAATTGGTGATCTAGGATCGCGGAAAGGGAGTGTGGGATGTGGTATGCGGTATTTAGGTGTTGCGGCTATGTGCAGTCTGTCAGAGCGATGCCGTTGAAATTGTAGTTAGATGTACGGAAATACGTGTTAGTATCGAATGAAAGATTGTTTGGATTTATTTGGTGGTTGAGCTGTTCACGGAACTCGGAGATGTCATATCGGCTTGGGAAGTTGGACCTACCTAAATTGCATAGAGCCAACGCTGCCGACTAGCTGTTTCAGGTACGCTGCTTAGTTTAATCCAATGATCAATGAGAATTAAAATTAGTCAGCTGAAAGTACACTCGTTATAGTGCTCTCAGTCTTCCAACCAAATATGTTTAGGAAGTACATAAGATGAACATGCTATAAAGCAGTTATCAGCTTTCAATAGCCGTCAATATTATTTTACTAGTCTCAGGGAGTTCTGGCACGGATAAAAATATGTGATATGTGACTACATCATCATACATCGCATTCCGCAATCGATACGCCCCTATCTACACTCCCGCTCCTAAACCGGGACACACGTTGAAAGAAAATTTATATCCAACTCGCCCTCGGTTAAGATCTCTTCGGCTTCCTTTCTCAATACCCAGGTAGCTACCCCAAGTCCTCATCAGCTTGGCATTTCAGGGTGAAGCCTGGGCTGGCTGGCGGAGATACACCTATAACGGTAGGAAGCCCTCCTCTCTCCCCAGAAACGGCTCGTCACCAACATTCATGTCATAAAAACCATTTATTTGATGCCGTAACGGCCAGATTCGGTTCATAATGATGATAGTGAACACTTGTCCGAACATCATCCGTGGAATTCGAACACCTGAAACGGTAGTTTCCATCCCTTTTTGGCTCTGTCGTTTTCCCGAGCAGGTGTGGAGTAATGGACCTCACGCATCGTTTATGAAATCCAACAACTGGAACAGCAAATTATTCTCAACCCGACATCATCTCTCCCTAGGATCTCTAGCGTGACTAAACCCGCGGCTGAGCCACTGCTCAATTACCATTATGTCAATTCATTTTGAAGTTTTGTTGGGTTATGACAATGAGCGCTTGGCTGCAGGTTGTCGTAGATTCGTCGACTGCAGAGGCGGAATAATGAGAGCAGTTAGATGACTGGCAGCGTGAAGGTGTTCTGACGTCTTGCAGTTGCAATATTGGCAGTTGGACTGCAGGCAGGATTGGAGTGGAAATAAGGTTAAGAGATGTGGGTATGCCAGTTACAAGCCCTGTTTCTGGAATGATGGTGTCAGGACGGAAGCTGTCGTATGCGACAGCTTCAGGTGAGCTAATAGGAGCCGGAGAGGGGCAACATCCTTTCGGCGAGGTGTTGTCTACCCGTTGGAGGACAACCGAATTCCACATAAGACTTGAATCGATATTTATCGCAGCCAGCAGAGCATTATCGGCAAGGCCAGAAGGCAGGGCCTTAGGTTCTGCTCCTTTTCGTTCCCTGGGATATTGCCATCATTGTCCGGTTCGCTAGTCGATATCATCGTAATCCTGGAGTATATATGGCCTCTCGAGAACTCCTCAGCCTGGCAAGGAGGATGGGATTTGCATGTGATTAATTCAGAATTTAAGCTGGCGATTTCCGCACGGGCTTGAGCTGGCAGACGTTGTGTTTCTTCAACCGTTTGCTCCAAGGTTGCTATGCACTGACGTCGCCGCTCTCGACAGCGGCGTTGATTGTTGCGAGAGTGTAGTCATGGCTCTTCTTTTGCGATTTGCGCGAGTTATTAGTGTGGAGTGTGGACATTGTCACTATGATGAACCAGAAAAAGAGCAACTAGAGTAAACAGATATTATCTGCAAATTTGGCGCTGCCATACGCAAGGCATGTATATCATAGTCAGTCATCCGGATTCAAGGGAAGGTTACGCCAAAACCAGTGACATATCAGCTTCGGCTTTGAGACTTGAAGGTCCCCGCCTGTTGCAGCGTTGGTGAGCGTTGGTGCAGCGTTGGTGTACTGAAAGCCGTAACTACACAACCTTAACAAGAGCCGAAGGAGGATTTTTAGACAATTCTCGATCAAAACTGTTATGGCGATTTACCTTATTCCTTTGTAAAATCCTAGCTGCGTCGACATTTCTTTTTTCTTTTCCTATTTCTATTTTAACTACTTGATTATCAAGGACAAATCTGACCAGAATGTGATTCGCGTTTATAAATTTTTATTCACCCCTAATGATAACCGCATAAATGACCTCTGCTTTCTATCAAGAAAAAAATAGGAAAAGTTTATGTTATGGATACGATGGGTTCCTTTCTGGAGAAAGAAGTTATCTAGTGGCAGATAAACTCGGCTGGCGGGACCCTGACGGTCCACTACAGACGCAGCAGTGACATATCGACCATGAGGTGCAGGTGACATAACATTTATTATTTCCCGCAATGAAGGGACAATTTCATGGTCGATATAGACCACCTTGACTCTCTCATAAACCATGGAATAACATCAGCCTAGCTTTTATTTTTATTTATATTTTTAACACATTTCTCTATTTTCCATCATGTCCGAATCCCAAGTCTACGATCAAGTCCAGAAGCACTATAGCTCCGCCGCTAAAACCAATGACGAGAACTATGGCCGTGATGTTGCAGCCGCTTTTGGATATTCCAAAGAGGAGCTTGCCAGTATTCCCCAGGATGCTAATCTGGGCCTAAGCTGCGGAAATCCGCTCGCCCTGGCCCAGTTAAGAGAGGTTTGTTGTAACTTAACCCCGAGGAAGCATGATGACTTTGATGCAGTATACTGACTCGCGAAAACCAGGGAGAAACCGTAATAGATCTCGGTAGCGGAGCAGGAATCGACGTCTTCCTTGCTTCCAAAAATGTCAGTCGAAATGGAAAAGTATATGGCATTGACATGAATAAGGCGTGTATATACCCTCCTCACATATCCTTCTACCACCCCACCCTCTTTCGTATGCTTCATCAAAGCAACACAATCAAACTAACCTGCCTCGACACAGGATATGCTCGCCCGCGCTAACCTCAACAAGGAAAGAACTGGAGCTACAAACGTCACCTTCGTCGAGTCACAAATCACTTCCATAGCCCTCCCGGACGGCATCTCTGACTGCATCATCAGCAACTGCGTTGTCAACCTCGTCCCAGAGCCCGACAAGCAGCTCGTCTTTAATGAGATGGCTCGTCTGCTAAAATCGGGTGGTCGCGTTGCTATCAGTGATATCCTGGCCAAAAAGGAGCTGACGCCGGAGCTCAAGCAGAGTATCGCCCTGTATGTTGGCTGTATTGCTGGTGCTAGTAAGGTGGGAGATTATGAGAAGTATTTGAAGGAGGCTGGGTTTAGTGGTGTGTTTCTCTTTCCCTGTTT
The DNA here is from genome assembly GCF_000150705.2 of Paracoccidioides lutzii. NCBI lineage: Eukaryota > Fungi > Ascomycota > Eurotiomycetes > Onygenales > Ajellomycetaceae > Paracoccidioides > Paracoccidioides lutzii. The sequence goes on along the minus strand of NW_015440949.1, from coordinate 1,280,897 downwards.
TATACATTTATTTTATTGTGCCTCTCAGCTTTGTTCCTTCTGAGAGCTCTCGAGGAGGGTTTCTGCAATGCCCATGCCAGTGGCCACATGCTTGTCTGAACCATTGTCCACTAGATATCCTCATCGTTGATGCGAAGAATGACCTGAATGTCTATACCTCCGCACTTGGTAATCCCGAAAGTGCCAGTGGTGGCTGCTGTGGCGAAGTGAGGAAGCCGGAACCGTCAACCTCTTGTTGTTCGGGTGCTCCAAAGGAGGAGCGCAGGTCGGCGGTTTGTTCCGAGACATTCAAGGCCGACTTCAAGAATATCGACTTCAACGAGTGGGCGGGTAAGAATTTCCTTTCTTCTTCATTTTCTCGCCCCCTTGAGCCTATGTCTGAAATTGCTTCTCTCAACAACTAACTTGGGATGATATAGGTTCGTTTAAAATATACGCAGTCAAGGGTTGAAGACCGTACGTACTCGCTTCACTCAATCCGGCTTGGCTTTGAATGTTTGGTATCAACTAGGTATAAGTTCGTTGAAATCACTCAGGTATCGAATGTAAAGAAGGGGAGGACGATGACATTTTTGTCGCTTTTAAGAATAGCAAAACTCTAATTTTCAAGTGGAGTGGAAATTAATCAGTAGACAGACGGTAGAGTCAGACAGGCGATAATCGATATACGGTCTGTCAAACAGCCGCACTTCCTTTAGTGTCGCTAGAATAATTAAGACTTTTTATAATCAGCTCATCGTATAAACGCCGATGCAAGTAGGGAGCGGCTGGGTAAATGACACGGAATCCACGAAAGGAAGTAACATTGAATTAATTGTAGAAAAATTGAAATACAGGTGTCTTGTTTTAAATGTTTAACGATGCAGCGATGAGATCCGCCATATCAACCAAACCAATCAAATTGGCAAACGACTCATGCTTCTAGGAGCCCAGGGCCTCAGTCACGTCGTCTTGCTGGTATTTCGCCGTGGAGATGCAATCGAACGCTACCTTGGTATTTATTGTCGAATCTCGTCGAGCTGAATCTTTTATTTACCTGTGCGTACTACCTTAAAGTTGGTTGGTTAGTTAATCCATGGACGTGTGCTAACTTTAATATCGTACTGGTTATTTCTTCTTCATGTCTCAGCTCCTTCATAAAACCCGAATATATTTTGCCCACTTACTCTGGACACACCAGAATGAAGCGAAGCACGGAGGTCAAGGTAATAGAAAACTGTCTCTGAAAATAAGAGCTGTCAGGCCGATGACTGCTTAAAGTTAAACCACACAGGACATTTACCGCAGTGGAGGGTCGGAAAGTCTTGAAGGCTGCCCTTCCAAAACCACCTTTAATGAAAAATGTGATCTAGAAGTACTTATAATTTCTAAAGAAATATATGCCCATGCACACTTTTCTGTCCATGATAAAATTTGGATGTTATAAAAACACAGGTAATAGTCCCTCCCTGATTTCTCAACCTGCACATAGGGGTTGAGTGTAAGTTATAGATTTCAGTAGTTCAAGTTCATCTGATTAATTTCATTACCACGCCAAAATAAGTATATGTAAGTTGAAACAATCTGTGCAAATAAATATAAACTGAAATTTCATAAAGAATAACACCGTTACCCTCCCCAGGAACATGGCTGTTGAATATCAATTATCACCATGTAAATAAATCCACGCCATATCCCATAGCCATTCAAATACAAGAATATTGAGTAATGCAAGTATTACCGTGGCAAGCGATAATCGAAATCCGTCATGCCACTCCCACGAGCAAAATCACTACCGAAATCATCCCGTCCATCTGAGTCCTGGAAATCTGAAAGGTTCTCCTTCGCGACCCAGGAAAGATATACAGTCTCGTTGACTTGGATTGGCGGTCCGTCGATGGGAGGATCGCGTTGGAAGGTAGGCTCTCTTTGAATCGTAAATACAGTGCCGTTTCGCTTCTCTATCCGTTTGGCAACAGTCATGAACCCAAGCCACCATAATGCCCCGAATGCTATTGCGCACCAGCTAAGAAATGGTACCAGATACCATTTTACTCCCGTATCGCTAGCCGGTTTGAATACCCTACTAGGCTCCACCCAGGCGACGATGACGGGAAATAAACTTCCAATCAGATAAATGAAGGCCGCCGTAACACTGAGGAATGGGTTTATGCCTCCAGTCTTTTTTCGCCATTCCTGCTTGCTGCTAAACCGGAGGTACAAAATTCCAGCTGCGAGGAAGTTTCCAAAAAACGCGTGTACTGCATAGGTATACACTGACGAAAGTAATTTATATGCATTGCTCGGCTCCACGGAATAGGTAGCGAGAATCATAATAAGGCAGGATGCGAAATGAAGCATCAGCGCGCCCACAGGTGTTTTTTCCGTGTGGTGTTCGGGAGCGAACCAGGATGATTTTAATATTCCGCTTAACAATAGAGCAATAGTAGGACGGCCATGAGCCCATCGAAGAAGCCGTCCAAAAGAAAAATCACGGTTTTTGGCAAAGAACTGGGGAAATGGTAGAATCCCCTCCTTTGCCACTTCCTGCTTCACTCGAGCCGCCGTGTATGTCATCACAACTATATTCCCAAAGCTAGAAATAGCGAGGAAAGCGTTGAAAATCCGCTGGCCTGTGTTGTCGCCACTACTCAATCTTCCAAAAGTGATCTCGAAAAACCTTTCTGCTAGGTTCATGTGTATATCGATTTGCTCATCTCTGGGCACGATAGCCATCTGGTGGTTGTTAGTGAATACACCCAATATTAGTTAACTAAACTTTGGGGATTCATACGTATGCAATGTTGACACCCATGTAAAGTAAGCCGACTACAGAGACAGAAGTAATCATGGACACGGGGAAATTCCGTCGCGGCTTTGAAATCTCACCCAGTACCTGCATAGAATGGAGTTAAAGAGTCATGTGTATACCGACTAACTGACGGAAACAAAGCCACTTACATAATTGGGTTGTTCGAAGCCACTGAAGGTAAAAACTGGAGACAATGTCAGCAGGGGAACAGAAAAATAAGGGGCCAGTGTATCAACAGACTGATTAATAAGAAAGCATTGGCATAGTCATTGGCCTGATTCGAGGCGTTGTGAAAGGAATGCTTTATGTAGAAGTTCTCGCGAGCGAAAGACTTGGTTTCAGGAAAAGCCCTAGTGGCAGCAACAATGGCAGTAATAATTATCAGGAATAGCATTGCCAGCTTGACTATGGCAAATAAATTGCTCAAAAGAATGCCTCCCCGGCGGGAAAATGTGTGAATTAAACAGGTAAAAAGAGCTACAGCGGCGGAGATTCCTCGAACAGCACTGTTGGTCACCTTTGCGTTTGAAGCCTGCAACACCTTGACTGCAAAGTAAATGCAGTTTCCAGCAACATTGCCAAACAAAATGAACACGGTCCCGAAGGTGGTGACGGAAAGCAGCACTGTATCCTTGCGATACCTCGGTTTTCGGTAAACATATTGAAGCTGTACAGCGTTCAGTATCCACGCATGGTCGAGTCGTCATGAACAGAGAGTGAAAGAGCTTACATAGTTGAGGTCGCCACCACTTCTGGGGATTCCCTGTTTGACGCCTTCAAATTGGCGTCTGGGGACACTGAGGCCGTATTCAATGTAGAGATGTACTCCAGCAAGGCAATATATAACGCCAAAGAACCAGAATATCAGTGAAACCCCAACGCTCTGGGTCCCTTGGACAACCAAACCAACAGACGAAAAGATCCCCGTACCTGATTGATAGGCACAGAGCAAGTAGATAAGCAGCTGGTTCTGGATGAACAGGGAAACACTGGGAGCAAGAAGTTCAGATATAATTCCTAGGTTGGTGGAATCAACGCATACCTATCATCCTATTGACGACTAGACAGCCAACGTCGAAGCGGCCCAATCGGAAGGGCTCTTCAGGGGCATTAGTGACAATTGCATTGGGATCATTGTCGAAATCGTCAGGCCGGTACCGATCGCTATCGCTATCGGAAATACGAGGATGGTCTCCATTAAGGGCTGTTGTTAGAGTCATTGTCGCGGATTCTAATCTCCCACGCAGCACATAGCCGTGGGTAGTTGATTACAGGGGTTGGACGAGTTGGCTTGTGTTGTGAATTCAGAGAGACAACATGATCAAAAACAAACCAGCCCCTTATTTGATATAGCTACCTCTGCGAAAAGAAGAATGGGATGAGAGAAAGCAAAGGAAATATAACCACGCGCTTGTCACTTCTCTTCTGCCGCCATTCTGCCTCGCGGTGGTCCTCTGCAGGCGCATTATAAATTCATTGGGCAATCGCCCACCATCCATGCAGAGCCGCATCTCGTCTTCATCCCCCATCTCTTCGTTTTAGGACCATAGCCACATTTCTAGGTTTGGCTTCCACGCCAACGACGCCACAATGCAGACAGAGGCATTAAATATCAACCGGCCTTGGCGAATCACTGGATAATCACCACTCAGTTCAGTGAGGCTGCAGATAAAGAGCTTCGACTCGCGTAACTACTTGGCTCGCTACCTTTCCCTCGGATTCAATCATGTCGGGTGAGCACAAAGCAATTGTTTAGAACGACATGGGTGGGCTGCTCGGTCTGGTTGCTCCTCATGCAACTTGGGGAAATATCATAATTTGTACAATTCATTTACCAGGCTAAACAAAGAGCACAAGGAACGACTCTTTCTTCAACCCTAGATGCGACCATGGTTTAACTATCGACCCGTCAGCTGTGCTGCTGTGAAACCGGAAGAGGGGAATCCGTCTTTGCCTACCAGGATATCACTGAAGTATCCCCCATATTCGCACAGCCTTTCCCTCTGTCCTCGTCATCATCCAAGTCCCTTAGAGCTACCATCAAGGCAGGGTTTCTGCATTTCATCCCAGAGCTCCGTTGCTGCTCTACAAGAATCCATTTATTTAGCAGGCCAAAAGAACGACAGCATAAAAAGAAAAGAAAAGCAAAAAAGAAGTGAACACAAAGGATGACCCATCCTGTTCACCAACCAGAAATTTCAGAGAAGTTGTATAAACACTGCCTATCAAAGGCTAAATCCGATAATCGCGGTGCCAGCCATCAATGGCTGTCCCTTTCCAGATCAGCGACATCTTGGTCTTAAGTCAACTGGCTTGGAAGGTATATAATTTCGCATTTGAGAGGAACTCAAGACCAAGTAAGTGTTGAATATCGTCTTTATGGTTGCTTTCTCGTGAATAAGATTCCCATGGTTCCACTTCTATCTAGGTTGAAAATCACGAGCACATTGTCAACGTTCTGTCCTCTTAGTTCACAACCGAATTCCTGGTGAATTTATCACATTTCTCACATAAAGGTGAATCACAGGCACACAATATGCAGACTTCGTCAATGATGTTAGGTCTCTTGCGACAAACTTGGAAAACGTCTATCGTGTGGCTTCAAATGCGGCATCCCAAGTCGAAGTCGGAACCTTGGTACGGCCCAGGGACTCGACAAAAATATTGGACTTGAGGTCTCTAAACGAGATAGTTGGAGATTACCAAAAACAATACGGGATTGTGAAAAGTTGATTCGACACAACTATCGATACAATAATGTATCCAGTCCCCGTCAAGGTATCTCGTGGAACGTCCTCGTCCAGCCAGATGTTGAACGCCTAAGGAACCGGATATCGTTACACAATCTGAAGATTTTATTCATCCTTAAGCCATTTGAGATCGATCTTCTATTCTGCATCCATCAAGATCTCGCCGGTAGAATGGCTAGAATGCATAACGACCTGCGACGTCTCATGGGAGTTATGGTCCCAGATTTCAAGGAAGAAATGAAGCATCAACAGACCCAACAAACTTTTACCATCGAGATTCCTTCCAATTTTTCCCTTAAGTTTCAGCAAGCTGCGGAGATTAACCATCCGGAGTTTGCTAGTGGAACTCAACTCCCTGTCGCGGATACGGCAAATTCATTTGTTTTCTATTTCGGAAGAGGCACACGGAACCTCAATGCATCTCGATTCGATTGGATCGACCGTAGAACTGCCTCCGTAACTGCCTACCTCAGCTTACTGAAATGCATCTGGCTCATGGAACACTTGGACAAATACCAGAATGCCGAAATTTCGGGTTTATCGCACTGGCCGTCGTATATAAAGGGTCTTAATCAGGTAGGTATAATCATATTCTCTGACAGCGCAGGCAATGGACTAACACCACGATAGGAATTATCACACGAATGTAAACGGTTTTCTCCCGAGTGTATGGATAGAATATTTGCTCCAGACTTGTCTCGGGCGAGGTTGGATCCATCTGTATTTGATATTTGGCCAGAAATCCGCAGGGCCAGTAATCTTCCCTTGGGACACCATCGAAAGCAACCTACGAAGGAAATAATTAATGTGTATGCGATTCTCGGTCCTGTTTTTAGTAGCCTTCTCTCTAACTAAGGTCTAGCCCCCTTAACAGCGACTCACCATCTGTCGTCACATCTCTAAGGCTTTTACAGATTTTGAACGGCTCACCTTCACAGCATCGATTGATTGCCACAGCTAAGGAGTAGCTGGAAAATGGGACAGTTAAACCTGAAGGTAACTAGTTTCTTATCAGTTTTCCTCTGTAAAAATGCTCTAACCTTTTTCTCAGAGCGCGTTATCGAAGTTAATCTTGAATCAGCGTCACTGATTCCACTCTACGCAATGCCCACTTTTAATCGTGACACCAATGATATCCTGCTAAGAACTCCGAGCGAAGACACAAGATTTTCATTTCCTTCCTTGAAAGACCTCCTTCGATTCCAGCACGCTTTCACGGGATTCAAGCCATATCATTTTTACTCCCAGTATGTTTGTTTTTTAAATATCCCAGAAATTCATATCTTGAATGGTCTAACTAGGAGTAGAATAGATGTAAAGGTTGCATTCGTCGGGTCTAACGAAAAACCCGTTGTTGAAGATGCCGTCTTACAACTTTGGATACCCAAACGATTGGAGGGATATTTACTCAACGAGGAGCAGAATCCAGCTGAAGAATCTTGGCTAGAACGCAGTGAAACACTCCCAAAAAGCCCATTGTCAATTCCTTAAAGCAGTGCTCCATCCGCTCCACTCAGCATGTTCCCTGGGAGCCCTCCTAGCCTATTCTCTAGCATAAATCATTTCAGTGTAAATCTACCGACCAACGATCACTTGGCTCCATGAGTAATTGTACACCTCCATCAGGTTCCAGTCCTGGGTCTTCGGGTAGTAGGGATTATGACCCACTCAGAAGTTACCCTTCCTTGACCAATTATCCGGAGAATGTCTACAATAGGCAGCGTTGTGAGCAAGTCCAGTCAAAACACGGTAACCGTGCTTAACATAGGTGATACCAATGGTGTTCTTCATCAGAAACCTATCCGGCCGGCCCTTGTAATATTCTCAAGGAACGCGATCGGTTCCAACAAGTTGGCAATCACTTCCATCAGGATTGATGAAAAGACAGCAGCTAACACAGAACGGTGCGACTGTCGGAAAGCTAACAACTCGTGCGTCATCACCTCTGTTGAGCAGTCCAAGGGGAAGTCGTATCTAGAGGCTGAACGTTTTGTTGCGAAGGAAGGACTCGAAGATTTTGATGTAGGAAACCTGGGCTTCGCACGACGCAAAGAATACCCTCACGCTGAATTTAAGGGGCTAAAACGGGTAAGCATCTCCTTCAGGAGTTCAGATGGTATGCAAAATCCCCTTCCATCAAGCGTCAGTCAGGGTATTTAACTCGAGACCACGGCGCGGTAACTGATAGAACCTCCTTAACACAGAGCGCAAATCGTTCGCGGGTTATAAGTGCGGATGCAAATCGAACACCTGGGGCAATTTGAACAAATGCATTGGAGCTGGTCACCAAGGCATCTTGGGTGAAGTTAAAGCCGTTGGCCAGCAAGAACTTCGGGCATACCATCGAGCAGGTGAAAATCATGCAGATATCGTCATTGGACAAGCCCCAACTGCAGTGTGATTGTCAAAATTAAGATCCTAAATTATTGTTATTGGGAGTTATTTGACTACCAAGACAATTAAGCCCGTCACGAACAACCAAATTTAAAATACAAACCACCGACGGCAATGTTTGAAAGGAATCCGCCGCTGATTTGGACTGCGAAGAAGAAAAAAGAGGGATAGTGCTTGAATTGTCTGTTTTCGGATTTGTACTTAACATAGAGACAACCAATTAACTTGCAATTGCAGAAAACAATGGCCCATGATTCTATTACGCTTCCGCCTCGAAATCACGAAATACACTAAGGACTCACTGATGCCTTCCCACGGAATTTATTCTGGGCTGAGAAACTTTGGAAGAATTATATGACTCATCTAATCGTTAACAGAAATAAGGTAACCGGGGTGATTATCAACCACCTAATAATGGCGGTAACCTGGGGCAGAGCACGAATCGGCTCGAGAATTGCATTTTATGGACCTGAGGAAAGCGTTTCGCTCAACAGCTAGGTGCAAGGTTGCTGGTGGCATCCATCGCGCGAAGACGGGGAGAGTAGATATGTATACTCAGAAGATCTGACTTTGGGAGGAGGAATTTGATCGGAGACCAGGAAGAGATGTGCTGATGTTGGTGATCAGGACGTGGTGGAGAATACTCCAACAGACCTAGAGACATCAATAGTTCTGTACATCCATATATTTGTATTTGGGAAAGTTTGTGCATTGCAACCAAAAGAAGGGATAATTATAACATACCAGGTTCTGACCCTCACCGGAACATCCATGAGTTAAATGATTGTTACTAACAAAGGTAGATGCCGGTTACATAACTGAATTTTGAAGCGACAATAAAACTTTGCCATTTATCTTTCAACATGATTTAGCTTTACTTCACTTCTTCGCTTGCTTATCATATACAATCAGAATGGGTATGTTGACAAGATCTAATATCCTTGGATCCCCCATACCATAAGGATTGATCCTTTTTGGTCCAGTAATTGACCCTCATACCTCTGCACGCACCCTTCCTTCAACAAGCAGAGGCCCTTTTCCACCTTCAACCCCTCCAGTTCTGACAACAATAGACTTCGCATATCAACCAAGGCGTCCTCGTACAGCCTAACAAAACCCGTCTCACCCCTCATCTCCGTCAAAAAGACATAGAGAACTTAAATTAAAGTGAAGAGAGTCATATATCGAGAAAACGCCAAGCGCTTCCTCTCGCTCACCTTCTTACCACTCTCCCTCTCTCTCTTCCTTAACCCCCACGAGTTCCAAACCAACCTGACAAACCCACAAGTCCCTCCCCACAAACCACTCTTCTCCCCCCACAAACATTATATACAGCACATATCCTAAGCCAATATATATATATATATATACATGAGAAAATAAATAGCCAGAAAAGTTTTCTCTTAGACGGCTATTTCACCGACAACTCCCAATCGACCGATCCAGCACCCGGAAAATCTCCATATTGCTCACCTGGCACGAAACGGCTCCAGGCGTACAGGCCAGCTCAGCGCGAACGGAGTCCGCATCGCCGTGCCCGCGCATGCCCGCGATGATGCTCGCGGCGACTTCACAGGATGTGGTGTCCGGGGTGGGAGCGGGGAGGTTGGTTGTGTTTACGTTTACGTTTACGAGTTGGTTTAGGTGTTGGTGAAGCTGCGGGTGCGGGTGCGGCTGCACGCAGTGGGTAAGGTGGTGGTTTGGGATGGTGGAGGAGCGGTAAGGGTGCGGATGGGTTGGGGTGAGGGGTCTGTGGAGCTGTGGTTGCAGTTGTTGATGTTGTTGTGGAAGAGGAAGGGGGATGGGGATGGGGATGGGGATGGGTTGGTTCTGGTTTTGACTTTGATTTTGGTTCTGGCTATGGCTATGGCTATGGCTATATGCGACTGCGCATTGAAGTGCGGGTAGGTATGAAGTGTACGATGGTTGGGGTGGTTGTTGGTTACTGGCGGAAGTTGGGCTCAGGCTTGTGCTTGGGAAACTACTCGGGGAGTACGAGGAGGACGACGAGCCGGAGACGGAGAGGGGCAGGTCGTTGGCATTTCCGTTGTCTTCTAGGTGGTGAGGAGCCGGGGGGAGGGAATTTGGTTCTGATGGGTAGTAAGGAGAGTAATTATCCAATTGGGATGGAGTTTGGTTCTGGTTCTGGTTCTGGTTAAGGGTGTTTTGGAAAGCAGCCGTCGTTGATGTCGCTGTAGATATTGTGGGGAGTGCATTTTGGAGCTGGGCAAAACCCATCCCGGCTGCATGGCTGCCGTTATTCTGACTCGAGGTCATATTCACGTTCAAGTTCCCATTTCCATCTCCATTTGCATTTGCATTTCCGCTCCCGTTCATATTCATATTGTCGCCCTCATCCACGGTCGCTTGGGCTATGTACTCCTCGATCTCCCCCGCAGTAACCCCTCTTAGCCTCAGCAGCGACCTCAACAGCGCATTCTCCTTTGCGACCTTCCTGGCAGCAGCCTGCACCTCAATGGTCACATGGACGCCTTCCTGCTGGAACTTGTGCACCCGCCGCTCGAGATCCTGCTGGTACTCCTTGCGACGGGCGCGGGATCGTCGTTGGTTGTCGCGGATCCGGATGGAGTTTGTGGTTGGCTGTGTCATTGGCTTGGAGTTACCATTATTATCATTATTTTCGTCGTCATTAAAATTAGTATGATTTTCAGTTCTGGGCCGCATGATAGCTTTGGGTGACATTGTTTAGCCTTGGGCTTTTTTTGTGGAGTCGGTTTGCTGGAGGTTAGGGGAATGGAGGTTATATTAGGTAGTCCGTGGAGGCCTGAAATTTGGTCATCTGGCCAATGGGGAAGCATCCGTGACATATCGACCTCCTGTCAAAATCGTTAGCGAAGGTTGACATCAAACGGATGGGGCATGAGGATGTTCATTTTGCATTTTGATGCATTTATCTACATGCAATTACTTCTCTTGCGATCATCATATTTCATGTTAATTCTCCTCCGCGATGGAGCATATGAAAAAAAGAAATGACCTTTTCTCTCGAATCAGTGATAGCTTTTTGCTGGGAGTTGTGGGTCGTGTTTATATTTATGTGTATGTATGTATGTATGTTTGTATGTATGTATGCATATATGTACTGCTATACCCATGAACCTCAAGATTTAATCAGCCAGGAGAAATGAAGTGAGTCCAAGGCATTGAAGACCGTTGTGGTGAAATGCCCACCTTTTTCAATTGACCTATCAGGGCAGAAATTGAGGTTTGTTCATGGCTTGGACAAGAGGTTCTATGGACATCTCTATATGTCCACTTTTGGAAGAAACTTTTGTGTTCGACTGATTGAGGATCAGCTGGTTGAGAAGAGAATTTACAAGACAGAATGAGAAGAGGAGGCGAGAGAAAGAAGGCAGAGATCTTGCCGAATTGCCGTTTCTTTTCTTCATGTATCTGTAGAAGATGGCTTTCTACAGCTGGCGATGAAAATCTCGAGAATAAAGATATTTTGCATCCAATAGCTATGGATATACAAACATGGCTGACCAGGGTGCCACTTTTCATATCAAAAACCGGTCCTATAGCTCAGTTGGTTAGAGCGTGGTGCTAATAACGCCAAGGTCGCGAGTTCGACCCTCGTTGGGACCATCAAATAATTTGTTCTCCTTAACCTTTTTGGCTCTCCCAAAACATCCTTCCGCCACTTTTTTTGTGTTTAAACAAATTTCGCTGTGGATGTCATCATTTATATCTTTCGCACTTTTTCATCCCGTCCTTAAACCGGTGCACGACTCCATGGGCAGTTAGTACATACATACTATTACGATAAAATTTTCATGAAAACTGACTGATGAGAAGCGGTCGGTCCTTGCCCTTCATGATTTGGATGAAGTAGTACAAAAAAGGGTCACTCATACCAGGGGGATCGATATGGAAATAGGGCAACGAGATGAAGCTCTTGCTTTCAATTGGAAAAAAAAAAAAAAAAAAAAACTGTTCCTTATTGAGATTCAGTTGTAACTCATGTAAAACCATAAAAAAATACACATAGCTGTTCAAGAACGTTGTCAAATCTGTTTTCCAATGTTGTGAGAGACTCCGGCGCTTTCTGCGGATGCAGTATCTAGTAATAGCAGCAAAGAGATCCTGTGTTGATTGGGTAGGAATAGAAAAAAGCTAATGAGCAAAAATAACTATCTGATGGTCCCAACGAGGGTCGAACTCGCGACCTTGGCGTTATTAGCACCACGCTCTAACCAACTGAGCTATAGGACCGGTCTGCCTTGGGAATAAAATGCAGCTCCAAAAGTTTAACTAGACTCTACACTTTGATTAATGCAGGAAGTCCTACCGTTTCATGGAGATCACACGGAGAGAAGAGGAGGGGCAAGTTCTGCAAATATATTCCCACGTTAAGCTATTAGCAGCTTGGCCTTAGATTCTTATGTTAGTACAGTTCCCCCCCCTGGGGTCAAGGAATGGATATCATCAGTGTACTTTACTCTGAACATTAGCGTATGTGTATGTGAATGCCGGTCCTTTTTTGATGCTAGATGTAGTTAAAAAGTATGTTGGACAGATCTAGGCATCATGTCAAGTTATGGGGCCTGGATATCTGCAGGCAGCTAGCTATTGCATCGGAGTGGAGAATAAGCAATAAAAGGATCTCTGCACGCTAGGGCTGCATCGGGCATGGCTGTGTTGAAACCTGGGACAGAGGCAGACCCACAGAAATTAACTATGTATGGGAACGGTGTCGACAACAAACTGTCATAGCTGGGCAAGCATTTACTATCCGTTATTTAATATATCACACATTTCTTGTCAGCAAACTCTACGATCGTTAACCTTCGTAACCTTCTTCAAAGCCTGGCACGGGTTTCAGCGGCATTTGTTTTGTGCGTTAAACAACAGGTAACTTAAGGCGAGGTACCTAGGGACATATTGATTGGCAATTTCAGCTTGCGGAAGCTTTAAACATCCAACAGCAGCCAGACTGGAATGAAAGAAAGCAAGCAAGGACTTTCATATGTATAACAAGTGTCCTCTGTTCCCACGCTCTTGCTCATCTATCTATCAAGCTATTTTTTTTTATTTTTATTTTTTTTTTATTTTTCACTGTAAAGCCGTCTTTCTTCTGTTCTCTATCTCCCTCTCTTAAATCCAAACAAGAGATTATGCTGTATTCCCGTTCTTATGCCATGCTAGCTACTTAGGTAAACGCCTTTTAAACCCCATAGTTACCAATCTCTGCATATTTGCACCTGGTCTGCCACTGCTGGTGCCTCCAGGACTGTTGTGTATCACCCTAACTTTGTTTCAATCTTCACTTTTCTCCAATTCGCCCGGGAAACATTCCAAACATCCAGACCTTCATCCAGAGCTTCAAGAACACTTGGACTTTCAAATTCACCATTTTTGTCTGGACTTATATATCTCTTAAATCTATTTTTTTCCCCTTCTCCCTCTTTTTGTCGCTATACCAACACCCCTCCAGGCATCCTTCACCATACAAAGGGTTCTAGTCATCTCAAGTAACAACAACTTACTTCGAAGGACTGACTCCAGCTCCAACTCTTAATCTTCCTTCCCCTCACCCTTCAAGGGTCTTCTGCAGCTGGGTTCTCTCGTTGCAAGCTGCCCAGCTGGCATCTCGCGAAATGTCAAACCAAGCCATCCTGCGCATTGGCCGTGTATGCAACTTTGCCCCCAACCCCCTCTAGTCTTGGTTTCTTCATGGTTGGACAAATGGGCCTTGCACCCGTCGTTTTTGAGTTGTTAACAGGCTTGATGTGGTGATTAGGAAATCAGCCAGATCCAGCATGGCACGGACTTGTGTAAGACTATGTTTATTTTTCCTTTTTCTTTATTATTATTTTTTCTTTTTCTCTCTCATGTATTTCCATTTTTAGGTCCTGCAAGGGACAGGCAGAGACTTGGTTCTTTTCTCTCTTTCGGTGCCAATTCATCAGCGTGATTTATATGTATAACACTTTCTCACCTGCCTTTCGAAATCCTTACATACATGCAGCTCTCGCTGTAGCTTGCAAGGAAGCAGATATTCGTAGTATCAAGGCCCTGATCGTGGGTCCTCCTGAAACACCTTACGAATTTGGTTTCTTCGAGGTTTGTGTCTCCAAGTTCATCATCGGCCCGTTTGTTTATCTACGCCTTAGCTTATTATGAATCACGCTGACCACGTGTCTCTAGTTCTCGATTAAATTTCCCGAAGGTTCGATTCAGATTCTTTGTATTCTGATCTCAAGCTGATCTCATGCTGATCGATTCCTTTTTTCGCCTTGGCTCAGATTACCCTGGAACTCCACCAACTGTTAATGCTACGACCACAAATGGCGGCAGATGCCGCTATAACCCCAACATATATGCTTCTGGAAAAGTTTGCCTGTAAGTGACAGCTATTGCCCACTGCATTTGTCCTCCATTGACAATCGTGCTCTAGGTCTATACTTGGGTATTGTTTTAATCTCACATAGCAATAGCTTTAACTTTGATTCTGACTCTGGTAAAGGACGTGGCGTGGTGAAAGTGGAGAGCAATGGTCTTCAGCCCAAGGCCTTGAATCCGTCTTGATCTCTATCCAGAGTTTGATGTCCTCTAACCCGTATGAAAATGAACCTGGTTTTGAAAATGCCAAGACGGAGCACGATTTAAAAAACATGGCTCATTACGTTGCTAAGGTAAAATCCCAAATCTCCTTCATGTATAGCTGTCTAACAGCTCTGTCTCTCCAGATTCGCCACGAGACTCTGCGTATTTCAGTCATTCAACGACTTGAAGAGTTCCTGGGCATCCAATCAGATGGCACAATTTTCCCTCAAAGCTCCGAGGCGGGTCAAGAGTCTGAAGAGGAGGACCGTCTGACTCCAGACGACGATCGCCCAGTTTTTGAACCGTTCGAGGATCTTTACAAGCGCAGATTCTTGTGGTATTACGAATCTTACGTGCTTGCTATCGACGCTGCGGAACCTGAAGTCACCCCGGCACAAGCTTTCAAAAAGATGCCATTTGAAAGCGCCGGCAACACGATGGACGGACGCTTTTACTACCCAGACCTCCGCAACCGCCTTGGCCGCATCAAAAAGGCGATTTTTGATGAGACTGAAACCTGGGCCGTAGAGGGTCTGAAAGCCAAAGCCAAAGATACCCGGATCGCAGTCAACCTCCAGCGTCAGCACGAGCAGATCGTCGAAGATCTCAAGGACAAGAAGAATTTCATGATCGACCTCGGTCTACAAGATGACAACCCTTTTGTCTGGACCATGACATACTTTGGTAAACCCATGACTCAGTTGGATGGTGGCGTCTTTCGGATCAAGATCTGCTTGAGCCCCAATTTCCCCGATGAGCAGCCACGTGTCATTGTTCAGACACCCCTGTTTCACAATCGTATTTCAAAGGATGGTGTTCTTTGCTATTTTCCGAAGAAGATGGAGGAGATGAAGTCGCATGTCCAGGCTATTATTGAGGCGCTGGAAGATGAGAGTCCACCATATGACCCACGTACGACTGTGAATCCGGAAGCGTCGAAATTGTTCTGGGGCTCTGCGGAGGATAAGAAGAAGTATAACCGCCTCCTGAGACGGTCTGTTCAGCGGAGTATTGAGTGAGTATTTTGTTTTCTCTCCGTCCCTCCCTCTTCTCTTCTAACCTCCCATGTACATTTAAGGAAGATGTTAAAAATGCCACTTTCGTTGACTAGGGAGTGATCTTCTTGTCAAAGCAAAACCAGCTTTTTGTTGTTTGAATCCAACTGGATAGGTCAAGCTTTCCTTGGTTTGAAAGCCAGGTTAACTATCAGATCAGTACTTTTGTGGCTCAGTTATTTTCATAACTGCATTTTTTCCCGATGAATGCATGTAGACATATATAAGCTCTTTAGTTACTCTAGTCAGACTTCCTGTTAGCTGGTTTTATCCGTTCCCCGTCAAGGGGTTTTTCTCTCTTATGTTGCCAACACATGACCTCTACGATTGAGAATTATGACTTTCTTTTCTCTTGTTTCTTTTTATCTTTTTCCTTTTTCCTTTTCCAGATGCAAAGATGTTAAGCGCAAGTCTAACAGGTTTTGTCATTCTTTATTCCCTTTACTTGAACCACTGTCTCTCTTCTTGATTTTCTTCTCCCGTTGCAGCAGGTAGATATCTACCTTCCTATCGGCACCATACCTCAGTAGATCGGCAGATAGAGGAGGTATGTTTGCAACATTTTAGTCTACTGAATCCACGGATGTTTTGACTACTTTTTTTAACGACTACTTTACGTCACACTAGAGCAGGCATCTTTATTTTCAAGACAGCCATTGAATACTGGTTGTTGATGTGCTTACTTTCTTTCGCCTTCTATATACCCACGGGACGAGCGTGATCCATGACCGCGCTAGCCCTAATTCGGCTAGTCCGTCTGAGCAGTTGCTGTCAACTGCATTGGTCCAAGCGTCTTGTCCGAGATTTTTCTTCCAACACAAAAATTGGCTCAGATAATACGACACTTGGCTCAGGGGTAGTCGTTTAACTTTTAATTCCGCCGCGGCGCAATAGTTAAATAACAACCTCACGTAATAATTATCAACTCCCCGGAGATCTCCCATCTCCGCTTTAAACTCTCCGTACATACCATCCGTCGATGTGGTCACCAAGTTTTAGAATAACCTCGAAACCGTTCCTTATCCCGCGGCTGATCCAAACATTGACCATATCTTGAAACGTCCCCGATCTAACCGAACAATAAAATCCACCATGACAGCCCCGCAGACCATTGAGCTGGGCTCCGTCCTCATCACGGGTGGCTGCGGCTTTCTAGGCTCTCACATCGTCGACCAGCTCCTCAACTTCCCCTCTGAAGCCTCCGAAACCTCCAGTAAAGACCAACAATACATCCCCAGCCCCATTCGGAAACCCAATGGCGAGCCCGACACCCGTTTTAACCTCCCCCGCCTTACGGGCCGCTATCCAACCTACAAAAATACAAAGGTCTCCGTGCTCGACCTGCGGGTAGTGCACAATCGATTCCCGGGCGCAGACTACTATGAAGGCGATATTACGTCCATTGATTCTCTCCTGGAGGTGTTTCGGAAGGTAAAACCGGATGTAGTCATCCATACCGTCGCTCCAGTGTTGCTCCAACGAGATGATACCATTATGTATAAGATCAATGTTCTTGGGACGAAGAATTTGGTTGAGGTTGCTGGTGGGCTGAAGGGGGATTGGGGTGGGGTTTGCAAGGCGTTTGTCTACACGAGTTCTTCATCTGTGGTGCACGATTGCGTTAGTGATCAGATTCGGGTGGATGAGAGGTGGCCGCTGATGCTTGGAGAGTTGCAAAATGAGTATTACACAGAAACCAAGGTGTGTTCTGATTCTGCCTCTATCTCTACCTCTATCTTAATTAAGGAAAAAGATGAAGAAATCAGAGACATAACTTGCTTATCTTGTTCTTATCAGGCCGAAGCCGAAGTGACAGTTCTGAAATTCAACAAAACTGCACCGTCAGGCATGCTAACCACCGCCATACGGCCCGCTGGCATCTTTGGTGAGCGCGACACAACCTTAACAAAGGGCATGGCCGACCACGGGCGCAAGGCCTCCCCTTTCGTCCTGCGCTTCCAACTCGGCACAAACGACAATCTATTCGATTTCACCTACGCCGGCAATGTCGCCTACGGCCACACGCTAGCCGCCCACTGCCTGCTGGAAACTTACAAGCGTCTGAAATCTGGCGGTGCCGCCCCACTGGACTATGAGCGTGTCGACGGCGAGGCGTTCAACGTCACCAACGACAGCCCCGTGTACTTTTGGGATATGGCCCGGAGTATCTGGGCGTACATGGACAAGATCGTCGAGCCGGATAAGGCTATTGTGCTGCCTGAGGGGGCGCTGACGATTATTGGGGGTATGTTGGAGACGGTGTACGGGTTGTTTGGGAAGAAGCCGAGGTTGTCCAGGAAGGAGGTTAGGTTTTCGTGCATGACGAAGTATTATTCGTGTGAAAAGGCGAAGCAGAGGCTTGCGTATACGCCTGTAGTGCCGATGGATGAAGGTGTTGCTAGAGCTATGTTAACAGTGTTGCAGAGGGAGCAGGCTCCTGAGGGGAAGAAGGCGTTGTAGGGATGTTTTCTTTCATTATTTTCTGTCTCTATTTCATTTCATTTGTCTCCATTATGGGATATCTGGTCTTGAAGTGAATTGGTGTACAATATATCATGATCACATAATGATCTATTCAAACTTCTGTCTGGACACTTTGTGAATATACTAATATCTATGATATAGGTGTTGATATGACGGCTAGTTGAAGCAGAGAGATAGTTAAGATTCAGTTGTTAATCACATGAGTGTCTATCTGCTGAAACAGATTATCCACTTGAAATACTGATTTCACCTGTATTAAAAAAAATTAAAATTAAAATTAAAATTAAAACAATTATACGAAATTGCGCAGCAAAAAATGTATACATTATTTCTTAATTTTATGAACTCGTAGAATGCTGATGCTTACTATTCAGTAAATCAAGTGAAATACACTTACTACGTCATTGTAAATAACAGAGCACCACAGATTTGAAGGCACGAACACCGGCTGCCAATTAACAGCACAGGAAGATGATTCTGCGTGTCCCGGACTCGGCCGAGTTTGTAAAGGCCTAATTTCCACGGCCCCAGCAAAACTTCCTGTTGGGGAAGAGGGGTTGATGACTAATCCAACTAATGGACATTCCATTAGCCAGGGCTTGGGAACCATGGAAATGTATATACCGTTACAAAATATTACACACCGCATTCATCCTTCGTGGCGTAAATGGCTGCTATGACGTCCTGTTCTGCCAGTATCAGAAGAGCACCGTACAGTAACATACAAGGGCTTCCCCGAAGAGGATTCCCCCTCCCAAGACCCCCGTACTGTTCGTACTGTTGGTAATCGTCCCGTTTTTGAGCCGCCTCTAGTGTTGTTGGGAGTGTGATTTTTTGCTTGCGGATTTTGTTTCGAAGACTGAAGACTGCTTTTCGTGTCGTTTGCTTCTGCCGTCTCTAACATCAGTGGAATCTCTGGTTTGCGCCTGTGTGTGCTGCGTGTGCATTAGACCGACAGACCTGCAGGCTCTCTCTCAACCCGTGGATGCCAACCTAGCACCAAACTGCCTTGTGACTCTTTGTTTCAACTGGAATAAACCCTCCTCGACCACGACTGGCGACCCTCAGGAAGAGGAAAGAGAAGAAGAAGAAGTAGAGTGTGTGAGAACAGACAGACTGGGAGAGATTAAAGATAGAGAGAAGGGGTATATATGGAAGGAGGAGAGAAGGACGATTGTTATAGCATATCGCAGCTGCATCGCATCCGTTTCTCGACGATTCATACAGACAGACCGTATCTCCCGAGTATCCTAAACGTGGTATATTTACATCCAGCTTTCTGCGAACCCTGAGAACCGTTTTGCCTGCATTCCCTACTCCGACGCTGGCTTAGCCGCCGTCTGTCCTGGTCATGGATAGTTGATGCTGACGGATGAGGCTATAACGCTGCTTCCGGGCGCTGCTCTAGCCGGCCTGGCCAGAGGCAACTCAGCTATACCCCTTTATATTTACTCGAGTTATTTCATTCTCATTGCGAGCTTCCCACCTCTTCCCTCCTCTGAGTATTCTGGCGAATAAATCCCACCCCCTCTTAGCGCCCCGAAGCGCTTGTCCGCTTGAGATACTCCAGCAATTAAAGAAAGGGGGTGTTAAACATCTACGTTGAACAATCTATCGATCCTTCGCATACCCTACCCTTCCACTCACCAGAATTGACATTTGATCAAGGGCAACCTGGTTCACTCTGGCCGATCACACTTCTACGTTATATGTATGTACAGTACAATGGCCGACAATGGCGCAGAAAACACCCCCGTCACCCCTACCCCACCCCGCTTTCTCTCCCCTCCTGCCATCACGGCACTGAAGCAGGAGGCCCGCGAAGCTAGCGCTGCGTGCGGCAGTAGTGGCGGCAGCAGCCCTTGCCCACACCCCATGGAACGTACCATTAGCCAGGACATCCGTGAAGAACGCCAGGACCTTAAAGAAGCCGCTGAGCAGACGCTGAATGTCATTATCGACCTCAATTTGGATGGACGCATTAAGTGGGTTAGTCCGTCGTGGAAGGAAGTGGTTGGGACGAATGTAGAGGATGTTGAAGGCCGATTGATTTCTGAGCTGGTGCTGGATAATAAGACGGCGTTTGATAGGGCGATTGAGTCTATGAAGATTGATGATTCGAAGAGCCATATTGTGAGGTTTGCGGTGAAGACGGGGCCTGCGTCGTTTCTAAGGAGGGAGGTGGGAGAGGAGGAGCCAGTGGAGGTGAAGCAGGTGGCGGTGAAGGAGAAGTTGGAGGAGGGCAAAGTGGGTGAGGGGTTCGAACGGGAAGAACAGGAGGAAGTGGCACTAGAAGCAGAAGTGAAGGCGGATGTTGAACGTGTTGATACCATTCAGGTTCAGGACAGATTAGTCCAGCATGAGAAGGATGAGCGTGCCGCCGGACAGACCAGGGAAGATAAGGACCATATTTTGAATTTGGAGGGGCAGGGGATTATGGTTTTTGGTCGGTCTCCGAGCACGGAAAGCCATGTAAGTTTCCTTGTTGATAATGGTAACGGTTGTAACAAAATATCTAACACTTGCTAGACTATGTGGATGTTACGTCCATCTACCCAGCCACGGGAAATTACAATCGACCTTCCCCCAGTACTTGTCGAGTCTCTAGGTGTTGGCGCAGAGGTGCTTGCAAATTACCTGACGGCTCTAGCGGAATCCGGATCGCGAGATCCCAACCACGTCCCTCTTCCGCCGCCAGTGCTATGTCGAATATGCGAGCGCCAAATTCCCCCATGGTGGTTTGAGAAACACTCTGAGCTATGTCTGCAAGAACACGGGGCTGAGATGGATGTCCAAATGGCCCAGGACAATTTAAATGAACATCGTCACGCCATCGTCAAGATTCTGGATGCATTAGAGGCTAGGAAAACCAGATCATCCTCTGGCGACTCGAACCTCTTTGCTGGCCCTCAAGCAGAGTATAAGAATTTGCCCATTGGCCCTTCTCAGTTATCCTCTGGCTTAACTTCAGGTACTTCTTCTTCCTCTGGAACTCCACCACGATCCCGTGATCCGTCGACATCGGGATTGGGACATACCCGTACCCGCTCCTCTTTTGCTGTTCGACGACCCCTTGCGCGTATTGTGGAATTAATTTTAGATCTCTGTGACACTGCTCTGGAGATCAACACGCCGGCCCTGAAAGAGGCACGAACTGAAGTTGGTGAAGAAATTCGAACACAATCTCCTCAATCGGAATCCAGAATCTCGCAGGTCCTGCAGTGGCAGTCTCCCAGCAGCAATACTCTCGAGCAAGAGCAAGGTCTGGCAGCACTGTCCGCCGATACTGAGCGTTTTGCCCGCGCTAAGGTGGATGCTGTGTTCCGTCACCGCCAGATTGTGGAGTATAGTGAGCGTATTCGAGTTGAGTTTACTGTGCTCGTCCAAGAATGCATTTCCGCTGCTATGAGTAAAGCAGAACGCATTGCCGCTGGGGAATTGAGCGACTCGTCCGGATCAAGCTCGAGTATCAATGGAGATTCGCAGGAGGAATTGAGAGATCTATCCGTGTCTCACACACCAGATCCACTTTCTATTACATCTAGTCAGCCATTGCTATTACCTTCCAGTTCTGGAATCACTGCTGCGTTACGGGTGAGTTCGGAACCGTCACTAGTCTCTGCCTCTCCGGACAGGCCTCAGCCTTCATCCGTCGCTGTCTCGACTCGCTCTAGCAGCCCAGTGGAATGTCCCACACCCCGGTCCCACAAGAGTGTTGGCGGTTTGCTAAACCATCCGCAAACTTCGAAGAGGGGCTCGTTGCTCGCTGAGAGTGATGCTGGTGATAGCGATTGTAGTGTTCTTTCTTCTGTCGTTGCTGGAACACGACGTACCGAGTCCCCGTCTTCTGAACGAGGGGTTAGTCGTGCCGCAAGCTCAAAGGATCGCAAACGTCAGAGTCTCATATTACCTGGCATGTCGGTGTCTCCACGCAGAGAATCGCCAGCGCGAAACCAACCACATTCTCCTCTTCGATTATCTAAACCGCGATTATCCATGGGCGAAAGCTTCCCGTCTCCCATGACATCTCCGCTGCTCAGTAACTCTGACCTTGGTTCGCATCAGTACTATCCACCACCATCTTCTCATCACCATCACCATCGCAGACTATCGTCTGCCACTTCCCCGGATCTAAACAAAACTCCCGTCTCACCTCATCTTAGCTCCGTTAGTCATCCGCCACCACCGCGGGCTGTTGCACCTTCAATCAAAGATTTTGAGATCATCAAGCCAATTAGCAAAGGTGCCTTTGGCAGCGTTTACCTGTCGAAGAAGAAATCGACGGGTGAGTATTTTGCAATCAAAGTCCTGAAGAAGGCCGACATGGTTGTCAAGAATCAAGTTACAAACGTCAAAGCTGAGAGGGCCATCATGATGTGGCAGGGAGAGAGCGATTTCGTCGCGAAGCTTTACTGGACCTTCTCGAGCAAAGATTACTTGTATCTAGTCATGGAATACCTTAATGGCGGTGATTGTGCTTCGCTGGTCAAAGTCCTAGGCGGCCTCTCGGAGGACTGGGCGAAGAAGTATATTGCAGAAGTGGTTCTCGGCATCGAGCATCTCCATGAAAGAGGCATTGTCCACCGTGACCTCAAACCGGATAATCTCCTCATCGATCAAAAGGGCCACTTGAAGTTGACAGATTTTGGCCTCTCACGAATGGGGCTTGTGGGCCGTCAGAAACGCATTCTCAAGAACCCGAATGAGTCTGCTCCTGATTTGCTGAAGACGGGCCCGTTTACACGTGCCACATCTTTGGCGTCTTCGCGGTCGGCGTCGTTTGATTTCCCTGCAACTGCGTCGCCAAATTCCACACCCTCAATGACTCCTGAGGTTCCTATGTTTGTTAATCAGCCATCCTATTTTAGCCTCAATAAAGAGCCCTCGTTCAATCGGGAGACCTCAAGACGAACATCGGGATATCGAAGTGATAGCGGTGGCAGTGACACTTTGGCGGGGATGTTTAGGGGCTTTTCGCTATACGAAAGTGGTGAGACGTCATATCCGATGTCGTTACAACAACAACAACCGCAATTCCTCGTGCCGCAGCCGGGTCGTTCTATCGAAGAGGAAACGCAGAGTGAAGGAAGCGATTCTCCGTATCTATATCCTCTACAGACGAGTACAAGCTGTCCAACGTCTTCAGTGACCGGTCAACATGGTACTCCACCCCAGCAATCCATAATACCCCCTCCCATGGCCCTCTTTGATCCAGAGGATCACAATCGACGTTTCGTGGGGACACCGGATTATCTCGCTCCGGAGACTATTAACGGTGTTGGACAGGATGAGATGAGCGATTGGTGGTCTCTTGGCTGTATACTGTTTGAATTTCTCTACGGATACCCGCCCTTTAACGCCTCCACTCCTGACGAGGTCTTCGAGAATATCCTCAATCGCAGAATTAATTGGCCTGATGAGGCAGATGAGCTAGTCACGCCGGAAGCAAAGGATTTGATGAATGGATTGATGACGATCAACCCTGCGCAGCGTCTGGGTTCAAACGCCTCTGAGAAATATCCGAACGGTGGTGCTGAAGTTCGTGCTCATCCATGGTTCGCAGATATTAACTGGGACACGCTGTTGGAGGATGAGGCGCAATTTGTTCCTGCCGTGGAGAATCCCGAGGATACAGAGTATTTCGATGCTCGGGGTGCCACGCTGCAATCCTTTACAGAGGAATTGGAGGACCAGTTGTCCCCTCCCCCAGCCACGGGGGCAGACTACCCTGATCGACCGCATGATGCCCTATACAAAGTTCGTACGCAAGTTAATTCTTTAAAGCGTGGGTTAGTGCCGTTACATATCCCGCCGCATGTGCGTGATCCTCGGAGCAGACGTTTGAGTGAGCCTGTGCCTGCAGATGATTTTGGGAACTTCAATTTCAAGAACCTCCCCATACTAGAACGCGCAAACAAAGATGTTATTCAGAAGTTGCGCATGGAGGCCATGCAGGCTCAACAGAGACAAGTACCCAACAATACACCCGCATCTAGCTCTGGTCCATCATTGGAAGGTAGCCCGCTGCTACCAATGCCGCTTCAGCGGACATTATCGCAGAACAAGGTTGCGAATCGCCCTGCCTCGCCGTCTAGTCTTAGTCAAGCGAATTCCTCTTCTCCTAGTCGACCTTCTCAACCTTCTTCGCCTCTCATGGTACAGTTTAGTACAGGCCAAAACCACGAGAGGAGGAAAACGTCTGGTTCCTCCTCGACATACTCCCATCAGTCCAGCGGGTCCCTGCAACCTGGAAGCTTCCCTGAGCCTCCGAGATTAGTAACGAATTTCAAGATGTCGATGTCCGCAGCGTCTTCGCCTGTGAAATATGTCAAGCCACCAACGCCTTCCCCTGAAAAGTCGAATCAACCGCGCCAGAGCAGCGCATCGACTTCTCGATCGAGATCGCAAACTGTTGGTTCCCAGGATAGCGAGGCGCCGCTGCCAAAGGAGCCCTTTGTTCCCGGGCATCATAAGCGGCGGAGCCAGCTATTTGATATATCGCCCTCATCGTCTGATAATGAGGATCCACGGACAAAGGCGAAGGCACTGCTCAAAGTGCAAAGAAGACGACAAAGCTCTCGACGTTTGTCGCAAATCAACCTTGTTGAAGGCCCCTATTTCCGTCCTCTGGATGTCCTGATTTGCGAAGATCATCCCGTTTCGAAACTTGTTATGGAAAGGCTGTTTGAAAAGCTCCGCTGCCGGACAATTACCGCCGTCAATGGATCGGAAGCCATGCGCTACGCACTAAGCGAAGTCCAATTCGATATCATTATGATGGAATTCAGGCTTCCACAACTTAACGGCGCGGACGTGGCGCGTATGATCCGTGATACCAAAAGCGTCAATACACATACCCCCATCATCTGCTGTACAGGCTACCTTAAAGACCTCCCAGAAACCCACCATTTCGATGCACTCATCGAAAAGCCCCCGACCCTCTCTAAACTCACGGAAGCCTTATGCAAATTCTGCCAGTGGAAGCCCCCTCCGAAGGATCATCCGCTCAGCTCTCATAATCCAATCCTGTCAACCGGAGTCACTCGTCAGCCGTCGTCATCGATGCAGACAGAAGACAGTCCCAGCTCCACATCCTCTGGTTTTCTCGCCATGCCCACAGGCTCCTACCGCGGCTCTAGCCGCGAAGATTCTATTAGCAGCAGCTACTTTGGCGACGCTGAGTTCGTCAGGCCTGACGAATTACCGGTCGGCATCAGTCGTCAGGCTGCGGATGGCTGGGGCAATTCCCAAGGGAGTGCCGGCGGCCTGGGTATCTCCGACGAACCGGTAATTCCAAGGACAGAACCCATCATTATGTCCTCCCCACCCCCCATCCCTACTACCCTCTATGCCACATCCGCACCGTCGACGACCATGACGGGGGCTGCAGGCATGAGCGTGCGCACCCCGCGTAACTACCCTTTTGTCGAGGAAGTTCACGCAAAGCGGGATTCGCAAGAGCGAAGGAGGAGGTATGAGGGCGATGAGTCTGGGGATGATGAAGATGAGGAGCTTGGTTTTAATTCTCAGAATCGAATGAGGAGTCCGCAGTGTGCTCGCGGGAAGAGCAAGCGATCTGGATCTAAATTGGGGACGGAAATGATGCGGACAAACAGTCGCGGAAGCGTTGTTAGCGATGCTGGAGAGGCTTTGGGTGCTGACCGTGTTGGTGAGGATGCCGATGTAATTACGATTAATTCCTCTGAGGGCGGTACTGGGAAGCTACCCACCACGATACGAACACCGTCGTCGTTGGTTGGAGTTCTTGGGTCAAGTATTGACATTATGGAAGAAGGTCTGGGAAGTCTACGAATTGCGGAAGAGAGGTTGGAAACGTTGCCCGAAGATAGGGATCAGGAGGTGTCATGTGTTTCAGCTGATCCTTTCGTAACCACGAGCCCAGCCCGCGCTATTTTTCAGTCACCTGAACCAATACGATCGTCCGACGTGGAAGCTGGGAGGGCATATATTAAAGCAGAGAAATCATCTTCTGTTCAGAGATACCAGGCAGCGGAACCCAATTCTCAACCCCAACAATCAGACCCTGGAACTACAGCACATGGTTTCGCAGTTACGGATACCACACCTCCCCTGGCCTCCATGTTCCCTCACACTATTTCTTCTTCGACAACCATGGCCACCACACCACCCAACACCACCATCAAACAGCAACAACATCCTGATGCTAATCTTACCACTCATCCCCACGACAAAGACACTACACCCCGTCCCCAGACTGCCGTAGCGGCTAGTGGATTTAACCCCAGTAAGGTTCGTAGCACACCGTCGCCAGACACATATGGAGCTGGATCTGGTGCAGTGAGCGGCACGAGCGATCACCATGAAGCCGAGGGCGAATCAGAGGTTACGCCACGTGCATCTGAGCGGGATAGGAGCCGCGAGAAGAGTAGGGAGAGGAGGCTGTTGGGTTTGGATTGGATACGGCGGACCTGATGGCGGGAACTTAAATGGGGCTTGATGAGGTTGGAGGTAGTGGGACATGATTTGGTAATGATCTGATCTGTTTTTTCTAGCGTTTTTTCTCCTATTTTATCTCCTCTCTTCTTATGATATGATTTGTGATGATATATTATGATATGATTTTCCATGCTCCATGCTCCTTTCTCCTTTCTCCTTTTCCTTTTCATTCAGCCTGGATTTGATTTGATTTGATTGCATGCGTGTATTGGGGTTGCGAATGAACTGGGACGCATGGCTTTGGGTGTCTTTTCTCATTTTAACTGTAGCTGTTTCGCTTAACTAAATTTAGTTGAGATGGGAGATTTTTTCTCTTTCTTTTCTTTTCTTTTCTTTTTTAAATTTTTATTGGTGGTGATTAGTGTAATGTGATGAATTTATCTGAGATATTCCCTTCTTTTTCTCTTATTTCTTGTCTCTTGCATGTCATATCCAGCTGCTATTAATTCCTCTGGAGTCGAATTCGTGTATGTACAGAGATTTCACAGTTACAAGAAAAGGAGAGGTGTTTAACATAAGGATGAGAGAAACGTGGCTTTTGCACAGCTTGGTTTTCTTCTTACCTATTCACTTAACATGCCTGTCAATACGTTTTTTCCAGCGATTATGTTAAATTGTTATCCCTTTCTGTTTTCGTGAGTGTGTTTCCTTCTCATTAGATTTTCTCGTTTCTACTCTTTGCGAGTCAAATCCTATTTATTGGTGTTTTCTTTCCTTATGATCATTTGGGGGCCAGCGACTGACATGAAGCCATACTGAGAAGTGCGTTGGTGCAACCATTTAATGTACAGCTTTATTTTGTTCCTTGTCCTTGTTCTATCATACTCTCTTAATGATTTATAATTCTTTATATATATATATATATATATTGAAAACCAGATAAAGGTGAAATAAAGGTGAATGAGGTCATAAATCAACTTTTGTTGACGTACTCTCCGTACGTAAGGAGCAAAAATACCCAGGGAGAAAAAGTTCTGATTTGTACTGTACTTTTTCTTTTTTTAATTCCGTCAAAGAAAATTGGCTATTATCATCTACTACATCATCAAAAGAAAGTAAAATCGACAAGAGAAATAGACCAAGCGCATACAGATACCTCCTTCATGGATGAAGCAACCCAATCAATGAAAAAGAAGTCCAGCTTTTTTACGCCTCATCCTCATTCTCGTCCTCCTTATCCTCCTTCACCGTCTCCACCACATCCTCGTCCTCTTCGAATGTATTCACTGGGACCTGATAGAGTCGAATAACGGGCTTATTCGGATCCTTCACAAGCACAAACTTGTGCATATCACTTTCTTCTTCGTCATCATGCTCCAGACCCCGAACCAAGTCCACAATCGTCCGAACAATACCCCATCCATTCGACAGATTCAAGTTCATTTGTGCCGCAAACTCACGTGGCTTGTAACCAACTACGCCTAGGATGATGTGAGCAGATGCTGATTTTGGATTGGCGCGGGACACGAAGCCGAGTTTCATCATATCGGCTTTCGCCAGGATCGCCTGCGTTGCCCATCGAGCAAGCTTGCAGCTGTTGTTCTTCATCTCAGTGGCGACGACGGCTCCGCGCTGAGAGACGAGTTTGGTGCGCCAGTCAAGTGCACCACCGGCACCCTGAGATTTGTGGTCGAATTCGTTGAGGGCCTTGAGGGTAAGCTGTTGGTCGTCACCGCTGATGTTGTTCTTGACGACAGCATCGACTTCAGTGCGCACGATCAGGTTGAGAGGTTCCTCATCTTTCTCAAGAGAGAGATCAAAGCGACGATATTTGTAACCCTTGGAGGCAAGGGGTTCAGTCTCTTCGGACGGGTTGTAGAAGGGATTGGGGTGGTTAAATTCGACCTTAGATGTTTCGGATTCAATCACCGTCTGGAGAGCAAAGTTATGGTTGATGACAGTGGCCTCGATGGCGAGAGCACTGGGGGTATTGATGGAATCTTGTTTGTTGCCACCTGCTTCTGACGCTTCAAGGGGAGCATCTGCGGCGTTCTCATTGACTGTCACCAAGTCAATAGAGGCGTTGTCACGTTTGTCCAGGTAGATCTTGTTGCCTTGTTGAATGATGACGATATCCCATGAGTATACGCTGCGAGGGGCACACATCAACATGGAAAGAATATCAGCCGTTGCGAACACGGTGGCCTCATCCTTTTCGGCCAGTTCTTGGATAACTGGATCGGCAGTGGTGGTAACGTTGTACGCCGCACGGTCGAGAGAGATTAGTTTCCGCTCAGTGTTCCGCACGGGAGGTTTATCGTACGCGCGATCATAATAGTAGAGGAATCCATAATTGTCAATATCTTCACCATCGGGGGTCTCCAGGTTGAGCTTCGAGAGCCTTGTGAAATCGATTTCCTCCCGCATTGTCCACTCGGTGCGGATGTGGACAGAGCTGTCGCGGTTGCGCTGGGGCTTATCATAATCTCTCCACCCAAAACGACGGCCCCGTCCACCTCGACCACCACGGTTATCGTAGTACCGATCTCCACCGGGCTGGCCACCCCGCCCTGCACCCACTCTTTGGAAGCCACTTCGACCACGTTGTCCTGAACCACCTCGTTGGCCGCGGCCACGGAATATGGTGCCGCCACCACGACCAAACCCGCGAGTCTTTGTAGACGATCTGGTGTTGTCGACGACGGAGAAGGAGGATTCGTCCTCAGCCACCTGCACAGAGAAAAGACTTGATGTCCCTGCACCATATACTTGTTGATCTATTGAAGTTCACGGTGAGTGAGAATCCGGGATATTGGGACTTGCGGTAAAATAGATATACAAACCTCTGTAGACACGATTATAAGCTTGTCTACCACCACGTCCATCTCGCCCATCTTTTCCTTCAGTCGCCCAATCTGCCATCCGGCCTAGCTTATCACCTTTAGAGAATGGAGCATATGGAACGCCATCAAGAGTGCTTTCGCTGGTAACGGGAGGACCCCATGAGTCCTCTGATGGGAGGGAGGCAACGATATCTGTGATGGAGGTAAGGGCCATGGTGGCTAGTTCTTGACCCTTTTCGGATGCGTCGTCGTTGTGAGAGGACGAAGCACTTGTTGCTGTGATTGTTGGCGTCGTTCGTTGACATGGTCGAGTTTAGGATTTTTTTTTCTTGAATTTTTGAGATGTGGGAAAGTCTTGGCATGATTAGGTAAGGCTGTGTATTGTAAACAGGACGTAACATTACGCTTGATTGCATGGGATCCCCATATAACCATTGCCCAAGGGGGATGGATCTCTCTGAGGAAGAATAAAAATAATTCTATAATTGTATGCGTATTTATTCCAACGATTAAGAATCAGAGTTGCGCTGTTATATCATTATGCGCTATGATTTCACTATATTCTGAGGAGTTGATTTACGTGGATGGAGTATGGATTATTTTACCAATAAATGAATCTGTAAAACCGCAAGACGGGGTGGAAAGAATAGCAGAGAATGTGTTTGTC
Source organism: Paracoccidioides lutzii (assembly GCF_000150705.2). Taxonomy (NCBI): domain Eukaryota; kingdom Fungi; phylum Ascomycota; class Eurotiomycetes; order Onygenales; family Ajellomycetaceae; genus Paracoccidioides; species Paracoccidioides lutzii. The sequence continues at coordinate 1,250,925 of NW_015440949.1, read as the reverse complement.
TTCAGATAGGAAGTGAAGAAATTCAGAAAGGAAGAAATAAGCTGAGATATAAATAAGCTGAGATGAACAAATGTGAACTGATAAGGAAATGATGGATCTGTCGCAGCCTGCATTCTTTTTAAAAGTTAGTGAGCAAGAATCAAGGAGATACTTGCTATGAAGACAAACTGACAAAACAGACATAGAATCAAAATAAGCATAGTATAAGTTTTAGTAGGGAATAGAAAAGGAAGTGCAAAGGAAAATAGGAGTGAAAGTTAAAAGAGACGTTGCTGCTTCCATGAAAACATCACATCATCCACCTTTTCAGTCAGAGAATCGGGGGAAGGGGCTTGAGATCATCGGGACCTGTATCCATCGGAGGCTCCATTTTCCTTGCTAGCACGCTGCTGAATGAGTCCATAAACTCAAAATCTTCCATTACCGCACCAAACCCGTAGCATCGGATTTTACCATTCAAATCGTCCATCATATGTCGCACGTCTTCTCTCGTTAGCGAAGGGTAAGTATCATGGCTCTTTAAATACTGCAGTGCCATGATTGGTGTGATTTGGCCTCCTGTGACTAGCTGACGACTTAGATTGAGGAGGGCTGTTAGGTTGGCATGTGGAAGGTCGTAGGTTCGGGTGGAATACATTTGACCGGGTTCAGCAGAGACGATTTGTGTAGGTGGTGGGCATGATGCCATTAGTACATGTCCGGAGATTGTTTCATGCTCTTCGTCGTCCTCAGCTCGCCTGCAAAGGAGTTCCATGTGGGTACGGCAGGATTGTTCGAGGCTGTGCTTCATTGTTAGTTGATAATGAACCTCCAAGAAACATGATGTAGCGTTATGTGGTGGAATTGAGGATAGTGTCCTGCTTTGTCTTACGAGAGGATAAAGTCAACTCCCAACTGCGGATCCTTTTCGAAAATGCCAGGCACATCATCGACTGCCGTACCATCACCTCCCCAAGAACTCGATTCTGCTAAAACTCCTGATTGCTCTTTCTGATGTCCCTGAGACTCGGAATATAAAGGGAACATATTCCCACCGGGTTGGGTTTCTGTGGAATCGGAACCTGTCCCAGGGCTAATGGCTGACATGATGCTCGAAGGTGTGGCTGAGGGGGGGTCACCGCCCCTTGTGAATCCTTGCGAGTGGGACTGGGAGTGAGCTTGGGAAGTTCTGCCAACTAAGGCGCTTGTGTAAGCACGGTTGTTTCCAGAACGAAGGGAAGCTTTTCGTCGTTCAAGTTCGGCCTCGAAGGGAACGCCATGAGCGGTGAGAAGTTGTCTCAGCATAGCGTTCTCGTCTTTCTGCTCCTGTAATATCTTTTTCTGTTGTTGCATTGACAGATTTGTTGTTGACATATCATTGCTGTAGCATTCTCTAAGTCGAGACACTTCTGTCTCCAGTGCCCTGATATACTGTTCTTTTCGCTCTCGATGTGTTCTGATGTCCAGTGAGCCACATCAAGAAATACTCGCATGTATAGAGCACGGCACGTACCTCTGTGCTTGTCTATTTAGCTCCTGACGTCGGGTCTGGGCAGGTTTGCTATCTGGCTTTGGGCCTCTCCGCTTTTGTGGTTGTCCTTTAATTCCTCCAGTTAGGATTTTGAGAAATGGTGCCTGTGGGCATCGTATATGAAATTGGCATATATACCTCGAGTAGTTGTCTTTTCTGCACCCAAACCTTTCATGAGGGGTATGTCAATCATAGGTGCGCTCATTGAGCTGCTGGAATGACCGCCTATTACAACTCCTCGCTATCGTTTTGCCTTCGATGGAGGGCCATGGGATGAATACAACTTCTGGCTTTCCCCATGGCCCTCCATTGAAGGGACGAAAGCAGAAATAAGTAAGCCGGTGCTGGTAAAAAAAAAAAATATAGGTATTAATGAAATGAGCCATAATAAAAGTGTGCTCCCGGGCATGTGAAATCACCTGATATAAAAGCTGGTGAATCTATACGTACTGCGGAGTAGTTGAAAGGAAATAATAAACCATAAAGAAATAGAATTGACCGAGGTAAGTCTCTTGGGAAATAAGAAAAGATAGACAACTTAAAGAACAAGTTGCTAAGGGGCACATCCCCACTTCACCTCACTGATATCATTAGAGAAATACGTCTAATTGAATGGAATCGAGCAATTGAAGAAATGGATCAAGAGTAAAAAAAAAAAAAAACAATCTCAATATGCGACTCAGCAAGAGAGTATTCTTTTGAATACATACCGAAGTCATCCACATCTACATCCACATCCACATTCTCAATTTTTTTGTTTTTGTCCGAAGCCAGACCACCATACTGTCCAAAGGATGCCATCCTTTTAAAGACTACCAAATACTTTTCATGTGATCAAAGACAGATTGGCAATGGAGGCCAGACAGCAAAACTCGCGGTTGTTAAGAACTAGCGGGTGAGCTGAGGTCTTTGCTGGAGGTGGGGCAATGTGGCTGTGGATATCGCACGGATAGCAGTATCCCCGCCCTGAGCGAAGGATTGATGACAATTGGAGAGTGAAGCCCGTTTGTCATGGCACGAATCGAGTGAACAGGATGGATGCAAAGGAAGAGGATGCCGGCCCAGGTTCAGCCCCAGCGCGCAAGACGAAAGATGGAAAAGGATGAAATATCGAAGCTGTTTTGTTATCGGAGAACTTGCAATTCCCGGGCACGGGTTAACCGTTGCCCCGGTGGTATAGTTTAGCTAGTTTTAGGGACCCTGTTGGATGATGAGTAATAAGCACCTGGTCTTTGAGCCTTTACGGAACCTCTAAGAGAACTCTGGCTAGTCAAGCTTGGAATCGGAATCGAGAAGAAATACATTACGGGTCTAGGTGATGGCCCAGGCTGATTGATTTGCGCGGGCTTTGGATGAAACCCCGATTCACGCTTTTGCGGTGGAAATCTGGCGTTTGAACAATATCATGGGGATGAATATGACAATGAATACGAAGCAACGGAAATGAGACCTCGCTGAACGCCTTTCGACACGCCGGCTGGCGACCAGGGAATTATCCATGGAATAATTGTGATGTGGCGAACTGGTGTTGCATAGCGCTGATCCTTTCATCCAAGATTCCGGAATAAAAAAGAAAGTGGGCAGTGCGGTGTTGGATATTTATGATGCTTAGTTGGAGTTTCAGCGAAGCTGGTCCAATGTGTGTGTGTGTGGGGGGGGGGGGGGGGGCGCCTTGCGGGTGCTGATTGTACAGTAACTACAGGCTGTGACTGCGTGGATGATCTCATCTGGGGCAATAATGGATATTGGAACGCATTCTTTGAGACTTTTGAGAGCACTACTTTTCAAAAAGTATTCTCCATAGGTGGCAAATTCCAGTGGCCCCTCGCGTTTCCAAGCCTGAAAATGAGTTCAGGAACGATGACGCCTCCAAAGGGAGATTCCAGACATGGGTGCTACCCCAAGGATGACTAAAATACTTTAATGCCAATGGGCTGATGGCGAGAGTGGACACACTCCTGCTGATCAATAGTCATGGAGGATAGTTAACGTTGTTGTGCTATTAAACCAGCTAACTAAGATCTAATCTGCAGTATCCATGAACAAATAGAGATCCAACAAACGTTGCCATTATTGGTTTGTTCTCTGCGTTGGAATGCTCTCCATCTCGACTACGGAGCAACTACCCAACTTGGGCCTGCGGAAAAAGTTGAAAAGGGGCAGATTGTAACGAGACTTGTCACATCATGCTAGCAGATCAAACCTTGAGACACATGTTTGATCCGCCCCTATTCCGGGCAAGCCACACCGGTGGCGTTGCTAATGAGCAATAAAATCGTGCTAGAAGCTGATCAGTTACGGAGTTGGAATGGAGTCTTTCCCGCGGTATTCGCTGATTCTCGGATATGCAGAAATTCCAATGACTGAGAAGACTTTTCCAAGATCGACTCAAATTGCAGAACTTACGGATGAAAGTTCTGCATGCATGTGGATGAACGGAATTAGCTCTTCTGACCATTTACAGCCCTCCTTTTGCTCAGTAAGGTTTTCCCCGTGGAATATTATGAGAACAATAAATGAGGTGATCTCGACTTTGATGACCGTGGATTCTTGTCAATAAAGTCCCATGGTTATTATGGCAGTCATGGAATTACGGTTGTCAAAATAGTATTTCTATGGGAAAATTCCGGAAACTTGGCTTTCTAATAAAACCCGTTGGGGAACACTTGAACCGTAGGTTTCTTTCATCGTCATTTACTCTCGGCAGTTAGGCTTTTAAAGGCGGGGAACTATTCCCCTTATTCCATATCTTTATTTTCTGTTTCCCACAGCCTACGGTGAGATACGAGGTCAAAAGAGCAGTTACTCAGCCAATGAGAAACGCGTTCTTCAATGCAGGAGTACGAGTAATGAGAATGCTAGAGATTGTCAGATCGTCAAATAAATTTGTAAACCACCATTTCGGTCCTTGTGCCGAGTCAGGTATGATTGCCGTTGGCGAGATCTCGTAGTTCGTGTACGTGTGAATCAGTGGATAGAAGCAATAATAGATAAGATACAGCAGACATATATCATTTACGACCAGGCGCTGCCTTAAAATGCGGGGTTCGAGGTTTACAAACGACCAACCTCCACAATCAGGTAGTAATCGGGAGCAAATGCGGGAGATGATGCCGAAAGACAAACCGATGTCGTGGAACCCATGTTTGCTCACGAGGTGTCTGCAGACTTAAATGATTGAACTGCCTGTTCTCTCCCATATCCCCAGAGAGGTTGTTCATAACCATATATCTAGGCATGTTCAACACAATTTATTGACGGTGCGTAGTTTATATGTTTAATTCCAAAACCCCACCCTGAGGACGTGTCCGTTATGATGCCGATTGAACCCTGGGAGGTAAAGGCTCAAACTGTCCGCGATTACCGTGATGCAACCCTTGCCAAAGTCGATCCTCCGCTGGGCCCATTGCCTAACCCCCTGCCAATGAGCTCACTGGATCTACCCAAGCAACTGCTCACGGCCCGCGAATATGAACTTACTCAGAACTATGATGCCATTGCTCTTCTGCGCATGCTGCGTACCAAGGAGGCCACCTCAGAAGAATTGACGAGAGCGTTCCTCCGGAGAGCTGCAATTGCTCAGCACGCGGTTTGTGCTCCATCCTTTAACATGAGCAAGTTTGGTTTGCAAGTAATTGTCGATCTGCTGATCGAATATTTGGCTGAACAGGTCAACTGCGTTACGGAGCTCATGTGGGATGAGGCCATTGAACGAGCCAAATATCTCGATTCCCTCCCACAACCCATTGGGCCTTTACATGGACTGCCTATTTCCGTCAAGGAGCACCATGGGATGAAGGGTAAAAAATGTAACGCCTCCATAGTTAGCTGGATTGATTATCCTTCAACAGACGGGCTTCTGAATGATGCGTTTTATAACGCTGGCTGTGTTTTCTATGTTCGTACTACCGGTCCTCAACTCCTGATGCATTTGGAATGCACTAGCAATATATATGGCCGGACTGTCAATGCACACAACCGTAATCTCACTTCCGGTGGTAGCAGCGGTGGCGAAGGGGCCCTGGTTGGAATGCGGGGAAGTGTTTTGGTGAGTTAATATACGCACCTGAGGCTTATGAATTAATCATCTGTCTTTGCCGTTTCAAGTACTCATGAGCACCAAATCTAACCATCCGAAGGGTGTGGGTGGGGATATTGGTGGCAGCATCCGATGTCCGGCGAGCAACAACGGCGTATATGGATTTAAGCCGACCTGCACACGAATCTCGGGAACAGGCAAGAAGATTGTAATGGACGGCTGCGAGGCCATCTTAGGGACTTACGGACCACTTTGCACCAGCAGGGCAGCGATAAATCTCTTCATGGAAGTTGCATTGGCTGGCGAGCCCTGGCGCCTTGACCCATCGGTGACTCCTATCCCATGGTCCCCTGTCACGTTAACGAAGCAGCTGAAGATCGCTGTTGAATGGGATGACGGTGTCGTTAAACCACATCCGCCAGTTCTCCGTGCGCTCAGAGAGGTGGCGGATGCGTGTCGGAAGGCTGGCATGGAAGTTGTCGATTGGGTGCCGCTTGATCACTCCAGGGCATGGGATATTATTTCCGCTCTGTATTTCACAGACGGAGGGGAAGATGCTCTTGAGTCCCTGAAAGCATCTGGAGAACCAATCCTGCCTTTGTCCAAATTCATTATTCATGAACAACCCACGGTCAAACCGCATACACTGGCAGAACTTTGGAAGGTCTGTGATACATTCTTCATGCTGCTGATAAATGAGGAGGGTTCGTCTCACAAAACCATTTCAGCTATGCATTAGGCGCGACGATTACCGCGCAACATATGCTAAGCACTGGTCAGCAACGGCCACTTCTCCCACAGGAGAGGTCGATTTAATTCTGTGCCCAGCCACCCCGGGATGTGCACCACCGCACGAGACTTCCCGCTATTGGGGCTACACTGCACAATGGAATTTGCTCGACTACCCCGGTGTGGTCTTCCCTGTCACCACCGTCGATCCAGCGGCAGACCTGCGCGACGAGAACTACCAGCCCCGTAACGAGAAAGATCTATATAATCATGACCTTTACACGGGTCCAGAGAGATATGAACGTGCACCGGTTAGCTTGCAACTTGTAGGAAGAAGATTCTGCGATGAGAAGGTTATAGCGGGACTTGAGGCAATCGAGAAGGTCATGGGAAGAGAGGAAGAAGAACATTGACTGGAGGGGACGCAAAGGAGACACCGTTTCGGTAATTAAAATTGAGCATTCTTGTTGCTTTGGGCGTTGGGAATTTCTTCCTCTTTTTTTTTCAATTTTTAAATTTTCATTTTTACACTTTTCACTTCTCACTTTTTTCTTTTCTTTTTTTTTTTTTTGTTTCTGTAAAACTTCCCTAGCATCTGTATGTACAGTATATGTACATACATACTCCCTAAATACCCTCCATTGCGCTGTAGATGCTTCCCTTCACAACGAGATATCATCAATATATATTGATCTTAGTCCTACCGGTTCATTTCGGGATAGGCGGCAATTTGGCACAGAAAACGTGTGGTTTGGAGTGGAGGGACTTGATTTAAATAATAACTAAAGTGCTTTGCATTTTCGCAACTCAGTTTGCAACGGATAATTTTGGTAGGGAATTTAGTTATAGGCCATAATTGTGGTTATTTGGTCCAAAAGAATTCTAAATGAAGAAACAAAAAGGCAAGCAAAACGTGAAAAGTTGATGTCGAGCTGGCAAGTTCGGAAGTTCATCGTGGGGCGCTTTAAGGCGGTAACTAAATAAGTAAATTAGTAATGCGGACATCTTTCCCAAGCCAAAAACATTTGAACCTCGAAAGCTCATCAAGAGCGTGCAGGAGAGGAACAACATTCCCCATGAACATATGAATAACAACGGAGTTGAAATCGCGATGCATAGGCATTGTGGAGCCCATCTCATCTCACTGCGATGAGGATGCTTGCGGGTATTGGATCCCTTTTTCGATGAAACTTTCGATGGCGGACAGCGTTGAAATACTCGTTCATATCTCCGCCCCTGGTACTACGAAGGAGGATACAAACTACAGGGCCCACTCGGATGCATACCTGGAATTTGAGCCTCTGACTAGAGTCAAAATATACCCCGATGATCCGGGCAGCGAAATTTCCACAGAGGAAATTGGGGATCCTCCAAGCGATGCAAGTCAAAAACAACCGCAGCCTGATCAGTTAGACGGAAAAAGCCAGAAAGAATCATCACATCATATACCCAATTTCACCCTAGGAAAATGTGCATCTTTCTCATCGACGTGGGGCCCGAGTTTCGGGGAAACCACATGTGGCCTGTTAGACCTCTCCCAAAGTTCAGCTCCAAGGTCCTTTTCGCAGAATGATACGAACGTTGTTTCCGACAACTCCTTTCTGAGTCCAAGGAATCGCTCCAGAGTTTCTGAAACTGGTCCTGCAACGCCCTGCAATGCTATCTCCAGCTCTCAGGCTACGGAGACACCACCCAGCGAAGTCCCCGAATCCCAATCTTCCTTCCAGGCTAGCTGGAGTGTTGAAAAGGACAATACCCCTCCCGGAAGGCCAAAACAAGTTATACAAATCGAAAGATCACCTTCTGGTGGTTTGCATTCCCAATCAAAAAGACGTCGGGTATCCGTTCTCCCAGCTTGTATACCATCTTCAATCCATCTTGGAACCACACCTACGTCTTCTACATCTGAGCTTCTGCGCGCATCACAATTCCATTCTCAATATGATAAACCAGGACTACCCCGACAAGAGACTTTTGAGAGAGTTTTGCTTCCCTTAGAGATAAACCCGCCACGGCCGGTTCCTTCTTCAACCGCTCAGTTCACAACCCACGTAACTCCGACGTTACAAATGCTTGCCGACAAGCTCAAGTTATCCAAAGTTTTCAAACCGTCGCTCCAAACTCGGTCATTACGCACCTTGGAGCGTGGCTATTGGCTTCTAAACCTCACCATCTCAGACTCCAGTAACAACGCCAACGACAATAATAGTACCAAAAGTTATCAAAACCTGTTTTGTATGGACGACGCTCTGAGCAATAAGCCCAGAATCGGTCCACCCTGGTCTAGAAAATGCTTCTTCGACTTCTGGGATTTTCTTTCAAAATTCATTGCCCACGATGGCCGTGCAGGCTGGGGTGTATGGTGTATCTGCGAGTCTAGATCCTCAACCTCCTCTTCGATAGATCCCACCGATTCACATTCCATAATCGACCTCACCTCTCAGGACAGTGCTCAGATTCCAGCAGAAAACAAGACTCCGCAACCAGATGACAATTTCAACCTCATAAAACACATCGCCGTAAAAATCTTTACTTGGGGCGAAACTGCGCCGCATATATATTTGCTCATGTATCTAGCTAGCGATAGAAAAGTGAGAAAGGTTCCCGGCGTTCAGTGGAGGGATGGGGCCGATAAGTTGGTTATTTTTATGGGTTGAACAACTACTGTGAATGATGATCACGAACCCTTTTTCACATTGGTGCTTTAAACATGTGAATGTATCCTAACTTAACGGAATGAGATATTATCTCATTATTTTACAATGGCTTTTTACAGAGCAGAATCGGAACTGTCTCAAAAGGGAAGGTAGCCAGCGAGCTTGATAATGGAAACTTGGCTGCCTAACTCTTGTCTAAAACTACCAGGTAGTAGAAGATGATATTGTCAGCCGTGGAAATTCACTGGTGAAAGCAAGACTATGCCACTAAAGACAGACTCCGTGTTCTCCTTTCGATTAAAGGCAGATATACCAGACAGCAATGGTGTAGGAACAAAGTGTTAAATCATGAAAAAAAAAAAAAAAAAAAAAAAAAAAAAAAAAAAAAAAAAACGGCCGAGCATACACTAAGGTTTCACGCATCCATCCATCCATCCACCGCCCCATTGTTCAAATTGGATAATTCACAAAGGAGTAACAGCAAAGAGACGATATATAATATGATAAAAGAGCCATAGATACGAATACATATTCCGCCCAGTTTTAAATTCGGAAAAGGAAAGAAAAGCACTGGAATTTGGGAAAGCTTGCCGTTCGACAAATTTGAAAACGGAGATTGCTGGTGGTAGAGAAGGGAAAAACAGGAACCAAGATAAAAATAGGCGATAAATCAATAGTTCAACTCCCCGCTCCCAGCCCCCCCAACTGCATCAAGATCTTCGTAACTTTTTAAGCTACGTCCTTGCACTGCCTCTTTTGGGCCCATAGCCTGAGCGCTCCCACCAGCACCATCGCCCCATCGTCCGCTTCCTGGGGTAAATCCACCTCCACCAGCACCGGCAGCAACTGCAGCAGGATGACCAGGTGGGATGTATGCTGCCCCAGTACTGGGTAGGCGTCCGCCTGCAGTAAACATACCACCGATTCGAAGAGGACTCAGTCGCTCATTACCGTTCATGCTACCACCTGAGCCTCCAGCACCAAAACGACCTCCCCGGCGATCATACGGGCCGATTCTGTTCCCACTATAGCGATTACCACGCCGAATAACTCCAGAACTATGCAAGGCTGACGGATCGCCAGAGGACGCAGAGCCTGTCATTGGGAGTCCATTACCAGCCCAGCTACCTGGGTGGCCAGCACCGTTCATGAATCCGGGAAACCCGGTTGCAGAGGGGGGTAAGCCGTGGAACGAAGAACCGCCAGGCATTGGACCATTTCCAAAGCCAAAGGGCATGTTTGCGAGATTGAATCCGCGAGGGGTTCCGGTAGGCATATGGCCAGATGAGTATGGGAAATGTGCGTTGCTAGTAGCATCGGCTCTAGACGGAGATATATGTGCAGGATCGAGAACGTATGCATTGACCAAGAGGAGCTTGAAACGTTATTAATATGATAACGACAGTGAAGTGGAGGTGTACTGTCAACTTACATCTTTCCGGATATCGCTGTACCGCTCCGGATGGCGTTTTTCTACATGCATCCTCCAGAAATGATAAGCCTTGAATAGTTTCGTACACTCAGGTACCTTGCAGCGGAACTTAGCCTCGTCCTCTTGCTTGACAAACTTGGAAAGCTCTTCCTCCACGGCCTCGTCCACTGGCTTTCCGCCAAGTTTCTTCAAGTCAACATTCTCAGGCTCCAATATTTGAAGCAGCTTTTCCTCAAACGTCTTCACCCAGTTGAAAGCGCGTTGAGCTTGCTGCTCCGTCTTGGACGAAAAATGAGACTGCTTTTTCTCATCCAACGGGGATTCTGCATTTCCATCATCCTCCACTGGTTCTTTCTTTTTCGTAGGGAATGGCTGGCCAAGGGCGCTAGCTTTTGCAGCAGCTTTTGCTTGAGTGCTCAGGCCCGATCGAGGACGACGCAGATGTCCACCAGGGCACTTTCGAACAAGCTCGTGGATCGAATCGCTCTCAAAGACGCAGAAGAAGCAGAAGTTATAGACTCGACGTAAATATTCGACCAGAAGATCTAGTTGCTTCTTTTGAATGAGTAGGTCCTCACTATCAACTTCATCATCATAGGAGTTTTCTTGTTCTTCTCCTTCTTCAGCCTCTCCATCTTCCAAGAGGATCATGTCCACATCGGATTCAAAAGGTTTGGATTTCTTTGTGTTTGCGGCACCAGTGACGGGGGGTTGCAGTAAACATTTCCTCCGTAGTTCTTCAACTCGATTTTCGATTTTGGATAAACCGTCTGCGGAACCAAGTTCTGAGTCGAGTTTTGACACCAATCGTTTCGCCAGCTCAAGGTCCCTCTCGATGCGCTCGGGGGCTGAGAATAAATCCCAAAGGGCCTTCTTCCTAGGGTTCGTTGGCGGGACATGGACGCCAACGTGGCATACAAAGTCCCCGCGGATGGGATCATGAATAGTCTTTTCATTGACCGCCTCGAGAGCCTTTTCGGCAGTAGAGACGTTGGTAGTTCCATTTGCTGCACCATCTACTTCTTCGCCCTCCTCATCTCTACCGTCGCCTCTTTCGATAACTGATGGGCCTTCCGTTGCAGGGTGAAGCATAATCCACCCCATCCGGTGGCATTTTTTAGCCGGATTGGGATCGCTCAGACTAAGCCATTTGAACCCGCCATCCCCTTCACCAAGATGTTCCTTACAAAACTCTTCGATTTTGTCGCGACTTACGTTAGGGGCTAGGGTTTTGATCAAAAGAGCAGGTTGGAGTAGTGAATCATCCCGTAAATCTCCGCCTCGAGCGGGAACTAGATCGAGCACACTAAGAGTTTCTCCGACAGCTGTTGCTTCCCCTTCCTCTTTTTCAATAATGCCACCTGCTCCGTCACTCTCACTTTTGTAAATGCCTTCTAGGGTAAACTCATCAAATACCCCAGAATCGACATCTTGTTCCCATTGCTGATATGCACTAGTTCTAAACTCCATCAATCGTCGACGGAGAGGGTCCCTAGTTTCGGGTACATATCTCTCTTTAAACCACTCTTCCGTTTTATGTTGCTGGACGAAAGCGCGAGCCATCTTGATCTGGAGTTCGGCTTTATATGCGTCATAGGCTGTTTGGATCTGCGCGCGCTCCTTTTCGCGGTCCTCTCTAGCCTCGCGTTCACCCTTAACTCTATCACTTGGTCGTCTCCCACCATGCTTCGCCCGTTCTTTTTCCTCTTTTATTGCCTGATCTGCTCTCCACCATTCCGCAAACCAATTGAATCCGACTTGGAAGTCAAGGGTTAATGGATTTGGTAGAGGATTGGTTCGTAAAACCGGTTTAGGAGAATCTTGTCCGGGAACATATCGGTCAATATTTGCGGCGATAGGCGATGGTATACGACGACGCTCTTCTCGATCACGCGCTGCATGATCTCGGGAAGCAGTGTAATATTCATCGCGAGGTGCGCGTTCTCGGTCGCCTGGCTGGTACCGATCAATCACGACAGGAGATCGAGATCTACCACGTGCGGACGTACGCCGGCGGTCTTGAGAGGCTGAAAATAGTTTAGTAAATGGCGGGGAAATGATAGGAGGGAAAACCAAAGAAGACATGCATCCGACAAAATTGTGTATAGTAGCACGTACCTGGCGATCTTCGGCGATATGAATCTATACTTGGCCTTCCGGTAAAAGCATCCTCTTCGCGGCTCCATCTCGCATCAGCCTTGGCTGAGGTGGGAGGGGGAGATGCAAAAGGATCATAGGACTCCATTGCGAACAAAAACGCTTCCGACTAAGCCTTGCTGTGCAGTAGATGACGAGTAAATCGTTTCTTGTCTCCAAGGTGGGATTAACAAGTTGGGGGTATTGTTACTCGCAAGGGAAGCGCGGGAGAAACGATCCTCCTGGATAGGCTATGTCACCGCAGGACAAAACTTGTGAATATGGCAACTGAAGGAATGGAAGATGGAGCTATGAGTTGACATTTTGAGGGTTAGAGTGGTGTTTTAAAAAGTAATGAGCTGAAAGGAAACGAAGGGGTCGAGGTGAGGAAGCGTAGTTAAATAGAGAGAATAAAAGGGGCTGAAGAAGAGACGAGTCTAAAGGCGACGAGAGGCAATCTCGATTGCTGAATGATGACTAAAAGAAGCCTGTAGAGACAATAGTATCAAATAACTAATATGAAGGAGAAGCTCGCTGGGGCAAGCTCAAGGAGCAAGATCCGGCTGCAAAGAAATGGCAGGATGAGGGGAAAAAAGAGACAAGAATGGAGAGGAAAATACGGATGATAATAAGAAAATTAACAGAGTAAGACGAGCGACAGGGTCCTAGAAGGGGAAAAAGGATAAGGAAGAAGGGGTGTATTGAGTAAAACGAAGATAAACGGGCCAAGGTTAACAAGCAAATGACAGTGGATGATGAGGCGAGGGAATGATGAAGGGCAGGACAGGAGGGAGAAGAGGTAAGAGGCAAGGCAACCTACAAGAAGCCTGAATAAGACCAATCCCCAAGGTGTCAAGCAAGACACAGAATCTATCTCAGGGAGGGCTGATTAAATTGGCGCTGCGAGGTGATGAAAGTGGATGTTGAGGGCGAACGTTTGAGGTGTGGAGTTGGCGATGGGCGGAGGAGGTTGGTTGGAGTTGAGGCTGAGTCACGTGGGGAATGGTTAATCATCATAATTAGTCATTCGAGTTGTGCCACAGTTCCCGAAATTCAGCGGCGAGGCAAATCCATGGATAACGATTCATTGTCATGGATCATATAGTTAAACGGGCGAAATATCTTAATAATGCAAAAGCATTTAGTTAACAAAGTTAACTAGTTAAGAAAGCTACAGCTGTGAAAAATAATTACTGTCAAGAGCCCCGCCAAATCGCTATAAAATCTTCACAGCCAACCCCCTTGATCTCCTAATATTACTTCCAGCAGGGCAACTGGCCTGGAATAAAATCCTTTCCCCATTTCCCGCAACACTCGCTCCTCCAGGAGACGTCATAATCAATCGTTTTAATCAGCGGCTCCGCCGCCGCCTTCAAATACAGACCCTTACTTGACGACGAGGTCGGATACCGCACATCACAGCAGGGGATGTAGAACAGTGTCTAGTAGAAGAGGAATTATAGGCCCTCAGGTGTGCCAATGAGGCTGGGTGCTTGAACCAGCGGGCCATCACTGTGATCGCGGTCGAGAGTAGTGACTGGGTCACCGAATTTAGTCACGCCATCCCTTTCGACCTTCTAACGTATATTGGCATCCCGACAATCAGGGGCTTGCCATTGTTGAAGTCTCCGCCGTTCCGATGCTGTTTCCGTCCACTTTATACATGACTCAGCGGGAGGAGACTTGGTCGAGGAAACCTGCTGAGTTGGTCGCGCCGCATTGTTGGGGTGGCAGGACAATGGTTCCTGCATCGGGTGATATGGCCCAGGGGGATCAGAGCCTTCGGAGATGGTAAACCCCACGCATAGGTGGCGGAGAGACTCCTTTGTTTCTCCCGAATAGTGAAGAACCAGTCTTCCATCGTCCTCTATCAAGGGTTTTTTAGTCATCCGGTCCCGGAAGCTGTGGAAGTTTACGACAAGTGCCCATTTACCACTACCGATATGGAGTGGTCTAGTATGCCACTCGATACAGAAACCTAGTTGGAGATCATTCACATCCCCGCTGAATATAACATCCGGATCCCAGTAATATGCTCCTGTTTCCCATGGTGCAATGCTTGCCAGTGCATCCGTGTCAAGCACAATACAGGTTTCGAAATCGCGGGACTTTGCCACTTGAACCTTTTGTTGTATTCATTCATGCCAAACGCATACCGGTCAGTTCTGGGTTTAACAGATCCAGGATCCGCGAAGTCATTCCCAACCACTTCGCGGTCACCAGGAGCAGCACAGCGAAGTTGAAGTACAGCTGGAGAGACAGAAACAATCTTGATAGAAAAGAAAACCGTGAAGAGAGGAATCAGTGAGTAAAGTGAGTAAAGAAATATTCGCATCTTGAAGGTGATGTTTTTTTCTTTTTCTCTTTGTTGTCCTCAACAATGAACGAGTTGTTCGTTCTCCTGTCTCTTGCTTTTTATCTGAAAGGAATGCACAAGGTGCCCAATCGAGAGAGCGCTTGTTGAAAGGCTTCTGCCAAACTGGCGGGAAAATCACCTTATATAAAAAAGATAGTTACATCCTTCTCTAACTACAGGAAACTGCCAATCCTTGGTAATATTATCTAATCCAAGTCAATCGAGTTCGGCAAGGCATTCCCTCAATGCCCTGATAGCCTCATACACTCATATATCAATCACCTTGGTTACGAGCAGCGAGATTGGCACTTGTAATAGCCCCTGGTATGGCGGCAAGCCCATGGCCGACAGACATGACTGACAGAAACCTCAGTCTAAAGGTTGGAGCTTTGCCAAGGGTTACTCTTGTCTTCAATTGCAAACCCAATGGCATGGGTAGAAGACCTGTTCATATGCTTGCTGACTGACTGACTTGTATTGATATATAATTGACTGGGCACATGTGTGGTCAGTGTTATCAACAGTGAACAACAATATGTGGGATTTGGCAATGTTGTCCTCGTCAATTTTATCACCAGCCCTGGTGCTGGATTAGGAAGCCAGGGTAATTCGGAAGTGCGCCCTGCCTATCCTAATTGGGATGACGGGATGAGTCCCATTTTCAACCCCGGCGAATCATGAAATTTGGTATTCTCATTTCTGTTGTTGAAAGATGGTGAATGGGCGAACCTTTACTCTCTCCACATGAATCCCATGTATCTGGTCGTTGTCGTCGTGTAGTTGGTTGCCTGTTTGCGCTTTTGATGCTGTTGTGATTTTGTCACGAAGGCGTGTTCTTGGATTCAACTTGCAAATTGGCGGCACCTAGAAAGTCTGTTACATATGCAAGTCCGATAGCGCTGCTTCAACTCCACATCCACGTCTGAATTGATTGCACATGTTCAGGAAGTTTCTTCATGAGATGTGGTTCTGGAATACGAGTTGTTGACGAACCGAACCGTGGAAAAAATAATCAACATGAAAGAGAACAGTCTGCTGAATATTTGCCGGGGAATACCATTGTGATCTCGTACAAACGGAACCTTAATTCGAGCAATCCGCCAAAAGGATTGTACAATTGCCCTTTTTAAAGGTTGCAGCTGCAGGAGCACAGCAGACAGCTCCTTCAAGGTCTTTCATGCCATGCCCAACCAATGCCTCCATATCTTTAATATCTTCCACTAAAACCTTAAAAATTTTCCTTTTACCAGCTAACACATGGCAAAATTATTGTGGGATATATAGTAACTTCTCATGGGAAATAGCATGAGTTCGCAGGTAATGGAAGTTGCTGGAAGGCTGAATAATTTGTTCAGGTAAAACCACGTCGGTTTTATAACCATGGGTTTCCTTATATTCGGTCACAGATATATCTACCTTCTCTGTTCATAAATGTTTTAAGTTAATTGAATATAGATAAATCTGAAAAAGTAAACACTCATGAGAAGCGCAGCCCGTTTCAGCCTAGCCCAGTGTAGCCCACTCAGCTCATCAAAGCCGACAGATAATATATATACATTCATTCTCTAGCGGAAGGGGGAAGTAAAAATGTCGTAAAGAGTACCAAAAGCAAAGCGTAAACCGGACATCTCTTGGAAGAATGTTATACATGCGTCAAACCGCAGAAAATGCAAAGAACCGGAAAGAAATGTGTGCGGAATGTAGGTATACGTATAGCAACACATGGGGAAATCAAAAGAAGCAAAAACATCCCTAAAATAAATGAAACGGAAACATGAACCATTGCCAATAAAAGGTGACAAGCAACCATCACATAGAACTCTTTACATGATAGATACAAATGAAATAATAGCAAAACCCAGGAAGACCGATTCTCAAAATTGCGCGGTCGACAGTTTCACAATTCACGATTTAGGAAGCTTCCAATCCAACGCGAACGATTCAAACGGCACGCCTCGCATGGAATTCGGATTCCTTCCCGACTCCGTATAGAGCACCGGTTCAAAGTCGCACACGGATGCATACGCATGGATCAGCTCGCGCCAGTAGCACGCCTCTGCCGCCGGTGTCAGGTATAGGTCTCTGAACGTTCGGACTGAGTTCTCTGCGATCCTCTCCGCCACGTCAGGATTGTCGAGCAGGTAGTGAATTTTCGACTCTAAGTCAGAAAAGTCCCGTTTTACTTTGACGTAGTTAGCGTTTGGGCCTGTAGCGACGAGAGCGGAATGGTGTGCCTCACGCCAGGTGAGTTGGTGCGCGACGAAGACGGAGCGGCAGTTTTGAATATATTTCCCGCGCCCTGAGTAGCTGCGTCCTTCGACGTGGGCAAGAAACATATAACGGCAATGGTCCTCAATGGGAATGTAATCTTCCCGCATGCTCTGCTCGTTCGCCCAGTCGAGAGCGCGAACGGAGGCCCAGGATTTCCCTTTCGTCGCGTTGACGAGACTCTGGCGGAGCTCGGGGGCTGTTCCGAGGTTACCCCGCCACAGGAGTTGCTTTTTCTTATCCCGGAATTTCAGAGCTTGTTGTGCTTTGCCGTTTATGGTGGTACCTTCATCGATAGCGGCGATGCGCTGGCGAACACTGCGGTATTGGCCTGCCTTTATTTCTGGCCATGACCAGTAGCCGAAATCAGGCATGAGCCAGGCCCAACTGTCACTTTCCCTTTTGGAATAAACCCAAACTGGATGTGGATCGCCGTGGAAGTCTTCTGCTGTGAAGATGAATTCGATGTTAGGTATATCTTGTCGGTTTGGTATAGCATTCAGTGCGCGGTTCAAGGAGTTTAATGACGCTTTTGCCCTCGTGAATGTGAATGTCATATCTTCGAAATTGATAATAGAAAGCTGGTGAAATTAAGAGATATGTGTTAACTAGGACACGTATATTTCCCAATGGCTCGATGAACCCTAACTTTAAGCAGCAGTCGGTGACAATAATAAATCACCGAATACGCACCTCCCCTTGGTATATCATAGCCCTAACCATCGAATGCTTCAATGGCTTAGAGTTCAGTTCGTCAAGCGTGATATTCCTCCCTCTCCTCGCCAAAACTGCCTTCTCAATCTCAACATAAAGTTTCGGGAACGCCTTTTGACATTGCGCCCTGCTCAAGCCATAGTTATTTCCGTCCCGCTGTGTCACAAACTGCCATGGGATATCTCCAACTCTGGCGCTGTCACAATCACTATTGTTGATACCCGGACGCTCTGCGGGCCGACATTGTGGTATTTGAGACCGAGATTTTGGTAGATAGAGTAAGGGACCGGTGTAGATGCGAGATACAAATGCATAAAGCACTCCAAGGATTATGACCGCAGAAAACGCAGCGAGGGTGAAGTAGCGGCCTGATAGCCCGAGACGAAGCATATCTCGATTACCCCAATTCTGTTGAGTTTATACCCTCTTTGATTTATTTTCCTACTCTGGCTTTTCCCCTAAATGCTTCACGTCCCGTTGAAAATACACAGCAGTAGGTTTTTTGGACTATCCTCCGGTTCTGAACCTCGAATTCACCAAACAATTCCACCTGCTGTCCATTCAGGATGACTGGGTACTGTAAAGAGCGAATTTAACGATTTAACGACCGTAGAAATGATTGAAATAATTGGTGTGAGGTGGAATTGGGGCGAGGGACAATAGTTGAAGGTGCCAAGGAGGTGGTTTGGTTAAAACCTTCCCAGAGCTCCACTAAGAAAAGCTGCCTTTTTTTTTTTTTTTTTTTTTTTTGGTTAGTTACATATTAGTTATAGCAAGAAGTCCATAACCGCATCAAATAAATTTGGACTGGAGCGCCCTTCACGGCCTACCAGAGATGGCTCTGACAGGTCTCCAGATGATAGTTACGTACATTACATGGCCTCCTTGGGCTTTGAAGGTGCTTATATTGAACTATCCCTGCTTACTATTCAGTGGTTCTCTCACCTTCTGAAGGTCATGTCCTCCCCCCCGCTGCAATGCTGGATCTAGATTGGCATGGCTTCAGCCTGTGCGATTCAACTGGATATCGGAAGAAAAAAAAAAGAAAAGAAAAGAAAAAAGAAAAAAAGAAAACATGGATGATATGCGGATGACCCGCTTTCAACGCCGTGGCGCCTTGGCCAAGGCAGACTGACGACGGCGACCCTGACACTTGCTTCGAATTATGGAGTGTTCGAAATTTATGTGGATATTCACTTTGTTCTAAGGATATTATTTATAGGGAGAGATTGTCATATGGAATATTAGGAGCGAGGAGAAGTGAACCTTCATCCGTCAGAGTAAGAACTAAAACAAATTGGAAAAAAAAAAAAAAAAAAAAAAAAAAAAAAAATCTCATAAATCATTAAAAATCATCATGGATGCAGTTTACATCCAACACACGACTCCGGATGCTCAGCACTCTGATATATGTCTGGCCTTGGTTTCCCGGATACATTTATGAATCCCACACAGCCTTTATCCAGACGGAAAATAGCATGGTCCACCAAAGTATATGTTCCTGGAACAACCATCTTCGAATCGAAAATCGACGCCGCACCGGGAGGGACAGTGGCCGTTTGTACGTTTTGTGCAGGGGTGCTTAGGACATCACCATCGCGGTACAATTTGTGGAACGTACTGCCGATGATATGTGGAGAGCTGGTTAAATTTGGTCCCGCATTGCCAAAGAAAACCCGGATGGTTTCGCCCGTCTTCGCTTTCAGAGGGTTATCCAAAGTGAGGGCAGTCTCGCTGCCGTTGAAGACGATCACATCCGGGTCCTCACGCAGGGCGTTTGGATATGAGAACTCCACCAGAGTTGATCGCTTTCCGTTCTCCTCAATCTCTGGCGGCTCATGGTAAAACTCGCTTTGCATTACGTAGAACTCCCGATCGACTTTGGGGAGTGTGTCCTTTTCCGGCTGCACGTAGATAAGCCCGTACATTCCGTTGGCAATGTGCACGGGCACCGGTGCTGCTGCGCAATGGTAAAAGAACAGCCCAGGATACATCAACTTGAATCTTCCTGTTTTGGTTTGGTTCTCTTCTGCCGTCGTTAACGCCGCTCCTCCCCCCGGACCTGTAAAGGCGTGAGAGTCAATGTTGTGAGGGTTGCCGGTGACATCCTTATTGGTCAGTGTTAACTCGATCACGTCCCCGACACGGGCCCGTATGAATGGACCCGGGACTTTGTTATTGAAGGTCCACTGCTCATATTTGTATGCGTTTGTGAGCTGATTAATTTTGGTGCTTGTTGTTAAAGGCACTTTGAGGAGAACGGGGTAGTCCCTGGTGATAGGCGGGGGTACATTCGGTGCGAAGGAGAGCAGCGCCTCCTCTTTGGGGAGATCTGATATGTCCAAGGACGGTGCTACCATATCAACAGGGTTTCCTTTCTTTGCATTACTTTGAGCGGAGTATTCCCTTATGGATTCCAGCTGGACAGTGTTTCCAGTTGGTCTAAGTAATATACCACCAAATCCTATCGCGGCGGTAAGCAGAGCAAAGATGCGTAATCGGGAATTCTTGGATGGGGTGTTCGATGAGCCCGTCCAAAATCCACGCGCCCGAGCCCACCTAGTATCTCGTGAAGATGGGCGACAGCACAAGAAGCCTATTTGACGGTAACCCGACACCCAGCGCCCAAGAGAGCAACAGTACCCAGTTGACGGGTTTAGTGATCGGCGTAGATTGTTCATTGTATCGATTGATCGATTGACCTCTGCAGACCTGTTTATCAGAAAAGAATGGAGGAAAAGGGAGAGACTGCTCCTCCGCATTCAAGAGGGAAGAAGCAGCTTTCCCCTACGATGGAGGACCAGTTTGCACAGCAAGAATTGCTAGAGATATTTATTATTGCCCCTCGAGTGAATTATAACCTGCAGCTTGCAGCCTATCAGGGTCAGTTGACTGGCTGAGGAGGTCACCGGACATTCACATTAGCCTTCCCTTATTCTTCTTGCTTGTCAAAAGTCATTCCCAGTTGGTGTAGAACTACGCCGTTTGGGCGGAGAGCTGATCGCTGCTAGACCCTCCCTTTTGGAGAGACTCGTGTGGATTTGTTCAAGTTTCAGATATTTCACCACTGGCAAGTCGTCGCTCTTTTTCTATTTTGCTCCTCTCTCTTTTTCTTTCTAAGAAGTTATCACATTTCGAATCAAAATGTGTGGTGCATGAGCGCTCTAGCCGATATGGCATGCGAAAAGAAGTAGTCTGGTCTTAGCTTGCTGCTATGCGCCTCTTAGAAAGCTGCCCTGCAATCAAGCAGCATCTAGATGCGGGGAAGGTTCAGGCCCGCGGAGATCCTGAACACAGTGTTGGGAATATTTCTTTTGCCAAAGCTTGGAGATACGAGATCGATTTGAAATACTCCGCACGGGGGCTTCCGTGGGATTTATGGGCTTCCGTGAGATAGACCATGCCAGTTCGATTAAAGATATTACTGTAGCCTCTTTAGCAGCGGCACATTGTATCTGTCTGACGAGGGTCTGAGTTTATCTAGTTACCACGGAGATATGCACAATAAAAATCAGGATTATAGTCGAACTCTTTTACATAGGCTACAAGAGCTTCAAAAGTCCAATCACCATGGCGGCTACGACGCCATATCACGGGGAATGTCGTGGCGGCGGTCCCCAGATGCAGGGAAACTCAATGTTTGCCCCAAGAAAAAAACATCATTCCCATTTCAAGGCGAAAGCTGGGGTCTAGATTGCGCTCACAGTGGGAAACGGGACATGACGTCATTGAACGTCTAGTGCGGGCAGCAAACATCGGTTCGAAGAGCCAAAGGAGATGAATGGATTATCTGGTTCGCCAATGGATCTCTTTGACAGGTGGGGTGGCGGGACATGACGGGCCTTGCTTGGCAATGAACAGCAGCAACTTTTGAAACCAACAGGTTGGCAGACAGAGAGCTGGATGAGAAGGCTAAAAGCTCTTCTTCATATCTTTTTATTGCTGAGTTGCAATTATTGGAAGACGTTTGACGTTTGTTGGAGGTTTTGGATTTTGATGCACTCAAGCCCCCCCCGGCAGCGCTGATTAATAAGATATGTGGCTGGTAACTAGTTATTAGCTAATCAGGCGATGACCTTAACCCACGGAAATCCCGGATTGGGGGAGGCCTCGCCTGCATTAGGAATGGACCCGTAAGCAAGCCCCAATAGGGGCTCAAGGCCATCCCAAGCACTTGGTTCCCCCGGTGGAGCCTTGAAAATGAACGGGGGAATTTTGCGGTGTTGCTGGAAAATTCCAAGGACCTCCCATTTTCTTTTCTTTCCTGTCCTTTTAGTTTCCTTTCCTTTGCTTTCTTTCTCTTCGGATCTAGGAGAAAACATAAATAAAAGAGGTTTTCTTTTCTTTTCTTTTTCTTTTTTTCTTTTTTTTTTTCATCTCTCTCTCTTGGATGCCACCATCAGCTGGCCAAGTTAATCTTGAAAAATATGTATTGCACATACATTTATGCCCAACAACTACAATCCCCTTTTTTCAAATTGATGCTGAATCTTCCTGGCAAGATGATGCTGCATACATTGTCAGCTCCTGATTTTGATATTCTATATTTTTTCAATGAAATTGCCTATGATATTTTCCCCTGCACAGGCTCGATATGAAAAGTAGCCTTCCCTTATAGACTTCAATGTGATGGTGTATATCTACTGTTGAATGCGGAGTAAACCCCTGGATAGTAAAGCTGCTGAAAGATTTTAGTTTATATCTTTCTTCTTTTGTTTTTCACAATCATTTTTTCAGCTCTTTCTCAGCCCTTGCAAATGTTGCTGCAACAATGAGTGGAAATGCCACTGTAGCCTCTGCGTAGACCTATAATCATAAAAATTCAACTGTCAGCTGTGCGCGATGAATGTTGCATTGATTAGGCTAGTGTTCAGCAACCACACCTTTACACTCTTTGCATCTGCTTTGATCTTGCCCCATGACACAGCTTCATCTGGCTGTGCACCAGCATCGCTCCCATCAAACTCCTGCGCTGTGTTGATGTAAACTGCGCTCTCCGCCCCATTCCGCATCAAACATGCATTAGCAATATGATGCTTAACCACCCCGCCACCCAGAATAATCATCCCCACTCGTTTGGCCCGCACAGACATTGTGTTGATCTTCCGCAAGTCTTCCACAATGTCGACCCGCAGCTGCTGCGGAGAAGACTTGAATGTGTGGAAATACATCATATCCCCCATGCTGCCGTCGGTCAGCGCTGGACAGAACACTGGTATGTCATTCTTGTAGGCCCAGTAGTAGACTGAGTTTTCATTGTTGATTTCCTTCCCCAGTCGGCGGATCATCTTGCTTGGTGTCCAGTGGAGCTGGTGATCTGTCCCCCGTGACGCCTCCTGCTCCTCCAGCATCTTGTCCAAGATTGGCATCAACCAGTCTTCAAAAGCACAGTAGTTGTTGTTCGGTACAATCAGATTACCAATCCGGTTCAGGCCTTTGGCTCGGAGTGACTGTCCTGGAGTTGAGAAGGAGCCCAGGTAGGTGGGGGCAAGGCATTTTATAAAGTCCTCTTCAACTCCGCCCGCTGTCGTGACAATGGCAGAGACATGTTTATGTTGGACCAGATATCGGAACGTCTCTCTCAAACCGGAAGATATTAAATTCGATGTGTAACCCAGAAATATAGTGGTTTTTTCCCCAGTCTCCGTGTCGCGCCAGGCTCTCTAGAATAGGAAAATGGAACGGGTTAGACAGATGAAGGGAAAAAAAAAAAAAAAAAAAAAAAAAAAAAAAAAAAAATCTATGTTATGTGGTGGAGGGCTTTATGACGTGACATATATATTCACACACCATTTCATTTATGATCTGCGCTGCATCACTCACTGCGCTGGCCTGGAATCCCATCCCAGCCATTCCATCTACCAGGTCTGCAACGGTGATACCCTTTCCGGCATACTGGTTGAAATCAATGCCGTTGACTTGTCTTGACCCCTCAGGAACAGACTCAGAGTTGATGAAAACAGCATCAACCGCTGATGAAGGAGCGTTTTTAGATTGTGAATTCATAGCTGTAAGCGTTGTACAAGTAGGGGTCCTCTGACTGTTTTCTTAGACCAAACTGGAGGCCTCAGAGATGCAGAACGGGTAGCTAACTAACTAGTAAATGTATAGAGTGCGTAACTGTGTAGTTACTGTTCATGTAGTTATGTCTGTACCCCAGCTTTATTTTCTTCATTACTTTCTTTTACTTATATGTAATCATCCAGCTTGTCCAGTCACATAATATAGAAGACAATCAACTCCCTCTACAAGCATGCTTCACTCGCTTCTCTGACTTTTCACGCTTTGAGAGTGCTCGCCACGCTTGTGGCTCCCTTGCCAAAACCTAAAATCCCAGGCCGCAAAGTTGTGGCTGATACATCCAACCCTCAAAATATGTACTGACACGAGGAAGATGGTTATCATTCTTAACTGTTACATCAGGTTGGGATAGTTGGATTTTTGACGTGTCTAGGTGCCGATTTTTGCAGCTGTGAATGTCCCCCGCATAACGGAGACCGAGTGGCTACGTCTCCCTAAATTCGATACCCACATTTCCTCTCCCAGGATTCTGCTCTCCGTTCTCTCCGTCGGTCCTGTAGATGACGTTGATTGTTGACAGACTTCAGACACATTTGCAGAGAAGCATATTACCAGGCTGATCCCCCCCCAACCCCCCCCCTCCATTGCGCATCGACATCGAAATCATACCACAAAGGTATATGTCCTTGTTTTTTAATCTCGATCCGTTTGCGAACCCGTCACCCCGGCATACTTCCCCTCGACAGTCGCGATTAGGTTGGTTGCCTGACTCGATACCTAGAGATCGGGTTTGGAGGAGGCGAAGAGGGAGTGAGTGTATGGGGCACAGGCGAAGATGGCGCCAGGTGGAGGAGGAAATATTAAGGTGGTGGTAAGAGTACGGCCGTTCAATGGCAGAGGTTAGTTTTTCCACAATCCCTTTCTTTGCCCCTGGATTTCGTGCCACATGCGTGAATGCATCTCGCTCCACAGGCGCTGCGGTTACAAGTCTTCTGCTGGATGAGAGGACATTCAAGATACCTTCTGCTAACTGGAAATATTTACAACCCTCGACAGAACTGGACAGGAAAGCGAAATGCATCGTTCAAATGAAAGGCACGCAAACCGTGCTTATACCCCCACCTGGAGCAGAAGAAAAATCACGGAAAGGTGGGAAACAAGGTGGTGGCAGCGTCGATGGTCCGAAAGTATTCGCGTTCGACAAGTCTTACTGGTCCTTTAATCGCAATGATCCCCATTTCGCTGGCCAGGATGACCTCTTCAATGATCTGGGCGCACCGTTGCTGGACAATGCGTTTCAGGGATATAATAACTGTATTTTTGCCTACGGACAGACTGGATCGGGTAAATCGTATTCCATGATGGGATATGGCGAGGAAGCCGGTGTGATCCCCAAGATTTGCAAGGATATGTTCAACCGAATCTCTGAAATGCAATCCTCCGACAAGAGTCTAACTTGTACTGTGGAGGTGTCATATCTCGAGATTTACAATGAAAGGGTCAGGGATTTACTCAATCCTGCAACCAAGGGAAACCTCAAAGTTCGAGAGCATCCTTCAACTGGTCCCTATGTTGAGGACTTGGCGAAATTGGTTGTGCGCTCTTTCCAAGAAATTGAACACCTGATGGACGAAGGCAATAAGGCTCGAACCGTCGCAGCAACGAACATGAACGAAACGTCAAGTCGATCACACGCGGTGTTCACCCTTACAGTCAGCCAAAAGCGCCATGATACGGAGACCACCATGGATACGGAAAAAGTTTCCCGCATCAGTTTGGTTGACTTGGCGGGTTCAGAGAGAGCTACTTCGACTGGCGCAACCGGCGTACGTCTTAAAGAGGGTGCTGAGATCAATCGTTCTCTCTCTACTCTTGGTCGTGTTATTGCGGCATTGGCAGATTTATCCTCCGGAAAAAAGAAAAATGCTTCCATGGTCCCATACCGTGATTCCGTTTTGACTTGGCTTCTTAAAGATTCTTTGGGTGGTAACTCGATGACTGCTATGATTGCGGCTATATCGCCAGCCGACATAAACTACGATGAGACGCTAAGTACACTGCGCTATGCGGATTCCGCCAAGAGAATCAAGAACCATGCCGTCGTTAACGAGGATCCCAATGCAAGAATGATTCGTGAACTCAAGGAAGAGCTTGCACAGCTCAGGAGCAAGCTTGGTGGAGGGGCGATTTCCGGAGGCTCTGGTGGCACTGCTGGCGGTGCTCTTGTTGGAGAAATCTACCCACCTGGCACTCCGCTAGAACTACAAATGGTGTCTATAGCCCAAGCTGATGGGACAATTAAAAAGGTTAGCAAAGCAGAAATTGTTGAACAACTGAATCAAAGCGAAAAGCTTTACAAGGATCTCAATCAAACCTGGGAAGAAAAGTTGCAGAAAACCGAAGAAATCCACAAAGAACGTGAAGCAGCTTTGGAGGAATTGGGCATTAGTATTGAGAAGGGGTTTGTCGGACTCAGCACTCCCAAAAAGATACCTCATCTTGTTAACCTCAGCGATGATCCTCTCCTTACCGAATGCTTGGTATACAACATTAAGCCTGGGACAACTACTGTCGGGAACGTCAATACTGCTGCAACATCGGAAATTCGACTGAATGGCTCTAAAATACTTCATCAACATTGTAGCTTCGAGAATGTCGATAATGTAGTCACTATCGTTCCTAACGAGGGAGCTGCGGTAATGGTCAACGGTTTGCGAATAGATAAACCCAAAAGATTACGAAGTGGTTTTCGAATCATTCTAGGTGACTTCCATATATTCCGGTTTAATCATCCACAAGAAGCTCGCGCCGAAAGAGTGGAGCAGAGCCTCCTCCGCCACTCTGTCACCACCAGCCAGCTTGGGTCTCCTGCTCCGACAAGGTCAGGACATGACAGATCGATGAGCAAAACTGGGTCAGAAGTTGATGGTGATTCTAGCAGGGCTGAGTCCCCCTTATCATCACAACGAGGTCGAGATTCCGATTGGTTCTATGCTCGAAGGGAAGCTGCAAGTGCTATTTTGGGACCCGATCAGAAAATTTCACATCTTACCGATGATGAACTTGATGCATTGTTTGACGATGTGCAGAAGGCCCGAGCAGTGAGGCGCGGACGTCCAGAAAGCAAACTTATCGACGGTGAAGATGATTCGGATTCGCTTAGCTCATATCTTGTGCGGGAAAAGTACATGTCAAATGGAACTATAGACAATTTCTCTTTGGATACGGCTCTTACCATGCCGGGGACGCCACGGCAAGCTGAGGACGACGACGGAGAGACAGACAATTCCGCGCTTCAATTGGTTCGTGATGACCTGCAACGGCAGCTTGAAAAGCAAAAGGATGAGTGTAAAGGAAAGCCTAAAGGAGTTGAGACGGCATCACTGTCTGTGGAAGAGTTACTTGCAGAAAAATCGCGCATGGAAGATGCTCTCAAGGCCGTGAAGGAAGAGTTCCAGCAACAGTTGCAAAAACAAAAAGAGGAGTTTGAAATACAGATAAAGGAGAGGACATTTTCAGCTCCACAAAGGATGTTTGAGAACGGATTCACTCAGCTCGACCCAGAAGAGATTCCAATAGCTAAGTCGGTTGTTCTGCATTGGCGACAGCGGAATTATGTGCGCATGGCAGAATCTGTTCTTCAATACGCCTCACTACTCAAGGAAGCACAGGTCATGAGTCAGATAATGGACAAACAGGTTGTTTTCCAATTTGTCATCGTCGATGTCGGGCACAACATGGCGTCATCTTACGATCTGGTGCTGAATGGCATTTCCAGTGATGACGACGTCGCCTTAGAGGACGCACGGAAACCATGTGTTGGAGTTAGGGTAGTTGATTTCAAGCACAGCGTCATATATATCTGGTCGATTGACAAGCTCCAGCGGCGTGTTCAATCAATGCAACAGATGCATCAATATATCGATCGACCTGATTACATCCAACACTTTAAGCTCGAAAATCCATTCTCCGAGACTTGCACCCCTCAATATTCGCTAGTAGGTGATGCTGATGTTCCGTTAGCTGCTGTGTTTGAGTCGAGGGTGCAAGATTTCTGCGTTGAAGCCATCTCGCCGTATACCCAGAGTGTTGTTGGGATTATTAAACTATCTTTGGAGCCATCTTCCGCACAAGCACCTTCATCAACTCTCAAGTTCAACGTGGTCATGCGGGATATGATAGGGTTTGCGGAACGCGAAGGAACTGATGTACATGCTCAGCTCTTTGTCCCCGGTGTTTCGGATGAAGGCGGTGCCACAACGACACAGATGATTCGTGGTTTTGATGAAAACTCGATTAGGTTCGAGAGCGTTCATAGTATGAGCCTTCCTCTCAATAGCCCAAGAAGTTCAACTTTGAAAGTGAGCATTTATGCGTCGGTTACGACGATGCATCTTGACAAGCTGCTCAGTTGGGATGAAATGCGCGACTCGCCCGAAGCACCGCCCCAGAAAAGGAAGACGCCACGGATTCCCGAGTCGGAATTCTATCAGGAAGAGCGCCATGATGTATTTGTCCGAGTGCAAATCCTGGAACTGTCTGAGAATGGGGAATACCTCCCCGTTGAGGTTGTGCAGAGCAATAGTCTCGACGCCGGCACTTATCAACTTCATCAAGGATTACAGAGACGCATTGTAGTCAGTCTGACCCATAGCTCAACTGAGAACCTGCCGTGGGAAGATATCACTGCTTTGAGAGTTGGTACCGTTCGGCTTCTTGATCCATGGGGAAAAATTCCGGATGTGGACCTAAAATCTGCGGATGTCCTTCTACAATTGATACAAGAACCAATGGTAACTGACAACGCTGACGGGACGTCCAACGTAACCCTTGTTGGACAGTGGGACTCCAGCCTTCATGGGTCATTATTGCTTGACCGAACGACTGCGGACAGATACAAAGTCCAAATATCCCTTCGCTGGAACTTGATTTCACCCCGTCTTCAGGATCCTATTATATTTGAACTCGATCAAACGCTACAAATACTAGGTCGAACTTATATACGGCCACAATCAATGTTCAAACAATTTTGGAACTCGTTCCGTATTGTCCACTCCACAGTGGGAATATTTTCCCTTGCAGTTCGGCCCATATCAGCGAAGCGAGCAGCAGACCTCTGGCGCATGAATACCCAAAATGACTATGTCAAAGGTGAAGAGTTATTAACCACCTGGGCTCCACGGAAGGTATCGCTAATTCGAGACTTCGTTGGCGCTCGAAAACGGCGGCAGCGACTTGCCGAAATCGACGCTGCCCGTGGAGCACACAGTACACGCACCTTAACCCCTTTGCCGACCAATGGGCGATCTACACCGCTCCAAGGCCAGGACAGTAGTGAGCGACGGGACATGCTGCTTCGGAAGTATCTCGACCTATGGTCGACCAAAAGGGACCTGACCGAAATAATTCTCTTCAAAGACCATACCGAACAGCCTCTCCGTGGGGCCGGCTTTACAAGAAATCCCTCCTCTATCACCAGCCCATCCACAACAAGCGCCTCCCCAGCCTGCGAAAGCGGTGATTGCTCCCCTATCACTTCCGAACAGGGACAGCAGCAACAGCAACTACAGCAGCCGCCGTCGAAGCCTCGTTTCATTGCCACAATCCAACACATCCCCAAAAACCCCACCGTTCTCAAATCCGGTTACCTCTATACCCCGGATGACACAAACCGCCACTGGGTGCGGCGTTTTGTCGAACTCAGCCTCCCATACCTCCACATTTATTCTGTCCCGGACGGAGATGGAATCAATGCTATCAATCTGCGCAATTCGCGCGTCGACCATGAACCTGACTTTGCTCGGCTCTTGGATGATGGTGGCGGATCTAGGGCTGGGAACGGCTTGTCAATGAGGGGTCGACCGTATGTGTTTGCCGTCTATGGGACGCAGAACACATTCCTGTTCGCAGCAAGGACGGAGGCACTGAAAGTTGAGTGGATTTTGAAAATTGATCAGGGGTATTTTAGTACCCCGGCTAATGGCAACGGGAGTGGCAGTGGTAGTAGATGAATATCTTTCGTCTAGATTGCCTTCAGCTTATTTTTGGTTAGAGAGCAGTTCCGATGCCATTTGAAGAGTAAGAAACATAGATGTTTTCGTATCTACTTCGGTTTTCTTTTTTCTTCCCCCCTTCTGTTGTTGTCGTGTTTACGCTATCCTTTTCTCCTAAACTTTTTGTTGTTCTCTCATGGTTTAAACCTGACGCCTTAATGTTTTCCAACTGACACTTACATAGTGGGATGATCAGCATCTTTTTTCCTTTCCCAGTTTTTTTTTCACTTACCCGTTGCTAGAATCGTGTCATCCACTCCGCCATTTTCTTTGTATGTGATTTGAACGCCTCGCGGCTACGACCACCAGATAGTCGCTCATTATAATTCTCTTCATATTTTCCATATATATGCTCGTTATATGTAACACAGCCACCAGGCTGGGCAGGACCTTTTTGATCCTATTGATACAATTTCTTTGACATTTGGTGACATTTTCCTTTATTTCCGTTCACTTTTTAATCTATTTACAAGATACCCCTCAGGTCAGAATCGGACGGAGACTTGAATATATACGCCAGCTTTAATAAAAATTCCTATTTTTCATCTTGTTATCCCTTTTGTCCTTCCCTTCTTGCTTATCTTACCAATTAAACTTGTGCATGGTCAAGTTGCCTCATCGTCCTCGTTGCATAATTGTATCTTGAGAATATAAGTCTTTGCATCGATCGAGTTAACGCCTTAAAGAGTATCCACACCTAATTAATTAATGGAGTATATGCGTTCCGCGGATCTCAGTTCCTTAAGAGGTAGTTGGGTTAAATTGCTTATTTTTATTTTTATTTTTATTTTTAATCATTAATTAATATCTCTTTATGTTAAATTTTACGCTGTGAGTGGTCCCATACTTTTATCATGTGAGTTGGTGGGATACGAGGGTAGAAAAGTCCCTCAAGTCGAATATCGACTGCGAAAATCGTCCTTCTTGTCAACAACGTGGATGGTTAAGATTATCAGTACTATTCTCTCAATACATACACCCAGACATCTCGAAACTGGTCAGTTCAATGCAAATGAGCCAGTCCGCCAATAGTTCATTCGCTGCCTTGTTTTAATTAACTAGGTCTTCTAACAACCACACTCTGCCCAACACATCGGGGGTAACTAGTTAACTAGATGCAGAGAAAGTAAAAATGACATATGACCTGCATGAACTTCAAGGCATCTTTGCCTATTAAACGAACTGCTTCGCGCAGTTGTTTGGCTTGGATCAATTATATTCGCTGAATGTGGATTATTTAGTTATCCAGCCAACAACTCAGCGTCTTCCAAGTTGACGCGGTCTCAGTTAGCTGGTATATTTCTCTGCTTTGCTGCCCAAGCCGACAATTTCTGTTGTTGTTGTTGTTGTTGTTGTCGATGTTGGAAGGGCTTTTATCCCACGTTTACTCTTTTATTTCTTTCTTTCATAATTCTTCATTCTGTTGCTATTGTAAATTTCACCTTTTGATTGCGTGCATTCTTGCACACAAAATGCACTCAGGAAAATGAAAAGGGTACCATGATTATGGGAAGTGGGAGATGGAGGGAAAAAAGTCATGGAAACAGAATATACGTAGTGATCATTCCCCATATCCTGTGCTTCGCTTTCTGCCTGCTATAACCCTCTCCTGTCAGTGATTCTATCTCCCCGACCTAGAATGGCAAACGAAGAGGAAAACGAGATTCTAATGTCATGCGAGATACCAGAGCATATATGAATAGATGTAACCATTTTCAACGTAAGGCTACCTTACTCATCGAAGTGGGTTACCGACATGCGCCCAGCGATAGACAGAAATGATGTTGAGGCAGTGTGCCTGTTTTGTTTACCGCAAATTATATTGCTCTAGTTGGCAAGAGCTTGCCTGGAGCTGATCCCAAAAAGCAAATGAAATGAAATGCGAAAAAGGGAACAAAGGAGAGAAGAATGCAGCAGGTAGGTGTGTTTTGAAGTATAGTTGGCTCCGACTTATTGGCGGTGTCTAGCGCCTTAGGGCATATTGAAAGGTCAAAAATGTGCATTACACCCTATTTGTTTCTCTGCTGGTTGACATCCATAGGCTGTGGAACATGGGCACAAAATGTGGGACCTAATCCCCCGTTCCAACCACAAAAGACCCGCCAAGGAAAGATATCCTGCATCGTCGGTGGTGGTCCGTGGATTTGGGGCTCCAAAAACCCTTGTCCATCGCATTCTTCGCAAAAAGCTGTCTCCAAGGTAACTGCCAGGATATCAAGCGGAGAAAGAAACTGTAAGAGGAATATTGGTCAAAACGGCATAAAATAATTTGAATGAGGCTGAGTGAGGATGAGTAAGCACCAAATCTTTAGAGAGTCATCACAGGGGGGGCAGGCAAGGGTGGATGTGGCAACATGTAATGATAATATCAAGATTTGTCCAAAATATCGTCCGATGTCATTGCGCCATAGTATCAATTGGCTATCATACATGTCAGGAACAAGGTCACGAGAGAAAGCCCTCATGCGGGTAGAGTGCAGCAGCCTGTTTGACGAGGAAAGGATAGCTTCACAGAGAGCATCTCGCTGCTCTGAATGGACGACGGATGACCCGAGGTGGGTTGGGTGGGTTGCAACATTGGTGGAGTCTGACATTGCGAGCCCGTGGATTGGATTGCGTTTGGGACCGGAGGTGGGATTGTACTGGGCGCCTTGTCCATCCACTCCTCCCCCCCTTTCATCAAGCGTGAAAAATATTGTCGGCCAGTCGCTTTTTTTTTTTTTTTTTCTTTTGTAAAACGTAGTGAACTTCCTAGGTGACGGCATGAACGAGCGGGTCCCGCTGCACTGCACCGGCTGATGTCAATTTCCCATGTATGTGTATAGCCTATACACTCATGATACATCCTTCGCCGATCACTCAAGCAGACACTGGAGTTTCTTGGGTTCTTGGAGTTTAGAGTGGCGATAATTCCCGTCGTCGAATCCATGGCGTCTCTGGGTATCCATTTTGCTGCAAATATAGCAGCTTAATGAGTTGCAGACATGGGTCACAGATATGGAGTAGCAAGGAATTGAGAACAGAAGCATGTCGAGGAAAGGCCGAATGTGCACTGTCAGGGGTCGACTAGCCAGTGAGCGCTGTGAAACGCTGGTATTTCCAGGTAAAGCACTTGGATGGACAGGAAATAGCCCCGTAAACAATTTAGCTTTCCTCAGGGAGTTCAGAATACTTCCATCGGCAAGGCAGACCGCATGCTTTTGCAAGCCCTACCAGACATGGCGATCAACTCTGACCCACTCTGCATTCGTAGGTCAATATTTGGGCATGCTGGAGATCACTGGACCCTTTACCATATGCCATTAGGCCTCTAAGTCACGAGTCGCGTTCCCAGATCCCATAATCCCCCACAGAACGTAACGCCGCGTTGAAGGGAAAGGGGAAAAAACCAAAAAAAAAAAAAAAACCAAAAAAAAAAAAAAGGTTTAACCCAAGGACCAATCTCATGCCTAGAAAGAGGTATTCCGTATCTCATCCAAGACCGAAACCAAAGCAAATGAACGAGTTAAAGCGCCCTAGATGAAACGAAGTACGTGATGCTAAGAAGGGGCGGAATATCCCGTCTCCCGTTTTACCCTAGGCGGTTAAAATACCCCCGGGGAAAAGGCGCCCTGAGGGGAAAAGGCCGTCCGTGACCAAAATCAGACATGCAGGATTATTCAGAAAATGCAAATTGGGAGGATTGAGATGGCTTTTATGTCTCCTGCGAGCCGTCTGGGTTTGGTATCAGGGATCAGAAAAAGCACCAGCGATGGATAATAAAGAAGAAACAGCAACAGATGGGAATTGGGGAAATAAATTCGATAATTTAAGTATCAATCAATTACTAGAAGCTGGCTGAAACTGATAGGAACTCAAGGGGTGGAAGGCCACTGAAGCAATGCAGTAGCTAATTGCGTTCGTTCCAGTAACGTTAACTGCTCCGTAGTTAAAATGGTTGGTTGCGAACGGAGCTGAGCAGCAGCAGGTGGATTCTATTTCCCCCGGCATGTCAAGCTGCTGCTCACAGGCAAACTTGTCTGCTGACACAAACGCCCAGCAATGAAAAGAAGTAGATGTCGCACATTTCTCCACAGAATGTGTCTGGTAAACAAACTTCCCCCGCAATTCTTTTCGAGTCTCATCCATTTTGACGTTGGAAGACCACATGAACATGGAGGGCCACGTGACAAAGTGTTGAAGGATCATTAGTTAAGTAGTTACCTAGCTAAACTAGAGGTAACTAATAGTTACCCTGACCTTGGATCAAAAAAAAAAAAAAAACCGCTCCGATTGACTGATGGGTTGATTATATAGAGTTATCTGCCTAAACGGTAGCTGATGTAATTGATATACATAAAACAACAAAAACATGACTGATGTAATGGAGTGCACTCATTCATCAAGTTTGGCTGAAGGGAGAAGATTGTAAGATTTTCAAGAGGAAGTATTTAGATGAAGAATAAAAATAGAACAGTAACAGACTGGAAAAAGGCAAATTGTCAGCTGAGCTACCTATAATAGCGATATATATAAGTCATATTTATAGGAATTAAGAAACTCTGTCATGAATACCAACATTTAAAAAACTGAAACAGAAACAAGACGTGGGGGAATCAAATTTTTTTGGTCCAAAAAATAAAAATAAAAATTATAACTAAAAAATAGAGATGGAAAAAATTAAAAAAAAAAAAAAAAAGGAAAAAGGAAGAAAAGCAGAGGAAAGATAACTTTTTTTTGGTGGTCCCCCAACCCAAATTGCAAATCTCATTCTTGAGGATCCGCTTAATGAAAAACGGAATGACCTCACTTGTATCTTGAAGCGAGGGGGAAAAAGAGAAACGAGGACAGAGAAGGGGGAAAAAAAACCAAAATTGATATCAATAATGCGCAACGAAGCGTATCGGGATGGCCGTGGTAGTATATAGTAAGCGTGTAAAAAACAATAAAATCTCAGGAAAATATGAAAAAGGTGACAGGAGAGGGTGAATCGAATGGCAACTAAATGGAAGAGGGGAGGGGGTGGATATTTCCATCCATGACCAGTCCGTCATAAAATAACAATAAACAATAATTAATAAGGGGAAGATGATTTAGGTAGAGAGGGGGAAACGTAAGGACAATAAAAACAGAGCGGCAAAGAGATAAAAATTCACACGCAAGAGGCACAACCCACATACGCACATACACATTAACATGACGTATGGGGAAAAAGAGGAACAAACACAAAGGGCTCAACTAGCTTGATGATAATAATAATAAAATAGAGAAACAACAGAGAAACAAAACAACAAAACAATCCCGCAATTACACCAAACAAACATATATAAGAGAAAATACATTCCCATCCCATCCAAGCAATCAGATCAAATCGGTCAAGCAACTTAGAAACACAGATGCTCCGAAAAAAAAAGGAGGAAATAAAGGAGAAAGTACACACGCACACACGCACACATACACACACACACACACACACACACACACACACACACACACACACACACACACACACACACAAGCATATTATACCATAAACAAGTATCCCTTTGGACATGACCTCATACCTAGATGAAAGTAAAATAGAGGCAACAGAATGACACACTTCACCATTTCACAGCTAAGCTACACTCACTACCCATCATCATCCCCATCCCCATCACTATCAACATTCGTGCTCGGTCTCCGCTGCGCCGCCGCCGCAGCAGATTTCGACTTCTTCCCTGACCCTCCATGCGCCTGCTGAATATTCCCCATCGCAGAAGCCTTCCGCTTCTGACCCGAATGCACATTCGACACACCGCCACCGCCATCACCATGTCCCTGTGCCGCGTTGCCATGCGCGTTACTGTTGCTGTTATTATTCCCCTTCCCTGAGTCGTGGTTATTATTCGGTATATTCTCAATCCCCGTCGCGTTAACGTTGGCATTCTTTTCCATC
>NW_015440949.1:1211539-1215030 GCF_000150705.2 Paracoccidioides lutzii | reverse complement strand
GAAGTTGTCCTCGAGTTTTTGCCGGCGGCCGCGTCGTTTCAGGGATGCGGTGGAATTGTTTGGCGTTGACGTAGAGGGGGATTCTTCGCGGCCCTGCGCCCGTGACCATTTCGGGGATGTTGGTTTTGTTGGGGGTGGAGGTTGGTGGGGGGTGAGAATGGGGGTGTTGGGATGGCACAGCAGCCATGGGGGAGGGTCCCGGGGGCGGTCGTTGCATGCTGTGATTCAATGTGGGTTGGGAATTTTGTATATGTGGACTGCTGACTTGTTGGCTCATGCGGCGTTGTTGTTGCTGTTGTTGCTGTTGTTGTTGTTGTTGCTGCTGATGCTGTTGAGATTGCGGTTGAGATATAGACGGGTTTTGGGGCATTTGGACTTGATTGGATAGTGGTGGCATTTGCCCAGAGACTTGCGGGGGGGATCGCGGATGTCGATCATTTTTTACTTGAGAAGACGGCAATCTGGGTGAGCCGCGGGCTCCCGGTGGCATGGCGCCGCCCATCGAGTCTTGATGCATTGGCTGATAGTATGTATGGTTGTGTCCGGCAGCGGCCGCGGTGGCCATGGCTGCTGCAGCGGCGGCAGCTTGAGTGGGAGAGATTCCATATGACTGTGGAATCTGAGCATACTGTTGAGGAAAGTTCATCTGCTGATGGACCTGGCCGGGCGCGTTCTGTGTCTGCTGGTAATGTGACTGTGAAGGCAGGATCGGTGAGGATTGATGGTTTTGGTGAGGGTGTTGCATGTGTGCTTGAGGATTTGTGGGCGATGTGATAGACCCGACCGGCGGGCCAGCATTGGAGGGGGAGGTTTGATATGTTGGCATGTGTGAGGGCGCCGTGAAGGATGCTGGTTGTGAGGTTGTTGATATTGAGGAGGATACTCCATGATGGCGCGTTAGTTGAGTAATTAACTTTTTATTTACACTTCTATCGACCAGAGAAGGAGGAGCTGAGGATGCAGGGCAAGTTATGCCTGGCTTTAAACTAGCGGCAAGCGTCGGAAGCGCGCCAATGGAGTCACAGCAAGCAATAAGATTTAGTCGAAGGCAGCGAATACTCTCCGATCGAGGGATAGTTCAAGGACAGAGGCGGACAGGATAGGGTGGGACGGGGGACGAGTATCAAGAATGCTGGAGGGAGGATGGAAGAAGCGCGACGAGATGATTCGATAGCGCTGGAATGGGAAATCTGCAGCCTCTCCGGTCGCGTCGAACACCTAATGCAGCAGTGGGATGGTCACTGGATTTAGGTCAAAATGAGAGGGTTCAAGCAGACCAATGTCAGCGTTCGGCGCCAAATGGCCGGCTGTATGTACATACACACACGCACACACAAGTTCGAGACAATGGGACGGCGAGAAATTCAATGCGACGGCAATGTTGGATTGAAGGAAAAAAAGGTATAAAAAAGGTAAAATGAGATTTAAACTGTTCTTTTTAAGCAATGGTTAAACAGGGCAATCACAGTGAAGACGTGGTTGGGCTCTGATGCAGGAAACCGGGGAAAAGGTAAGGTGGGTGACAGAGCACGATGTGTTGTCAAACAGCGGTGGTCGATTTTGTTTTCGTCTCGTTTCTTTTTTCCCAATTTTAAATTTTTCGGGTTGGTTGAATTTAGGCAGTGCTCGTTTTACTTTTAGGGTGTGGGGGATGAAAAAAATGGCGTACAATAGTTTCAAGTGACAATAAGAATTGGGAGAGCAGAGAAAAAACGTGCGGGACGAAAAAGTTGCCGCCAAAATAATTGAAGAAAAATATGTAAAATAGAGAAAATACAGGCTCAACGTTTGACAGCACAAAAGGTGGCTGAAAGTTCGCGTTTTGCAGTTGGATTTCTCTCGTTCGGGGCACTGATGGGCTGTTTAGCGTCTGCCACGTCGGTAGGTCAGATCTGAGGCGGTGCCCAAAGCTGGTGACTGGAGCCGGGTAACTTCTGGGGCGAGAGTGGGTTGCCGGGACTTGCCAAGTAGGACCAAGTCGAGGAGAAAGAAGGTGATGATGTTATGGAGCTGGGATCCTGATGTTAGATGGGGAAAACGGCCAGGTCAAGAACTAGCCATGCGAGTGCAACGTTGGGGAATGGGCTAAAGGGGGGACTAGAGGGGGAATCGCTAAACAAAATCGATGGGGCTGGGGTTTGGTAGAGCGAATGGCAAGAGAGGGAGGGAGGAGATCTGACAGGGTCAAGGGGCAATCATGAAGAGAGCAAGAACTCAATATAATAAATAAAATAATAAAATAATAAAATAACAGGTAAAATTAGGGCAGGAGGTTTTAAAGAAAGAGAGCGAGACTGCAAGGTTAGGAGTGACAACAAGAGACAAGGCGTCAACTAAGATGGGTGATGAACAATTAAGTCAGTTTTAGCCGGCGGCGAGATGCAGCAAGGCAAGGATGATTTATTATTGGGAGAAGAATGCGTTGGCAAATGTGAGAACTGATGCAGGTTACATCATTGTTCATCACAGGCGGAGAAATTCACAAGAGGGGGGAAAAAAAGAGAGAAGTGAAAGAAAGACTTACCAAGAATAGAAAAAGGCAGACTCTAGTCAATTGGAGCAGAGCGAGTAAAAAGAAAGGGAATTATATATGGAAAGAAAGGAAAGGAACAAATAGAATAATAAATAGTTATACAAGATGAAGGGCGTGGGTGTAGTGCTCCGGAAGCGTTTACAAAAATCAAAACCGCTCTCTTAATTATTGATTCTGCCTTCCTGAAATTTGAATGATTCAAAACGCCCGTCGGAACCGCCGTTGGCAATGCGCGGATGCGACGGACGGTGGTGGATTTTCCAGCAAGAGAACAGGCGGAGATGTTCCCCCGGGGGGAAGGGGGAGAAGGAATAAAACACAAACACAGCCCTTCTAATATTCTGAAATCACATATGGATGATCAGTATGAGTTGTGCTCTCTATCTGAAACTAGGTAATTCACAATAATATGGGGTTAAGGACGTCAGAAGCGCTGGGGTGAGAGGAGGAAAGGGGGATAATTGATTGGTAGAGGATAAAGAAGCTTCCTCTGCCCAGCAGGCGACGGGCGGGCGAGCCGGACGGGGAAGAAAGGACACAGAAAGGGACGAGAGACGTGTGCGAATAGCATCGCTTACCGCAGATCAGAAGAAAAAGCCTTGGGACGCTGGGCGGGATTAACCCGCGGGAGTGGCGGTAGTGAGGGTGGGACGTGGTTGTAGAAGATAAATAGCTGCCAACTTACCAAGGTATGGAAGCTGGACTGGCGGCAAAATGTGGAGAGAGTTCAGTAAATAATGTCAATAATAATAGACGCGGTGGACGGCGGGATGAGCAAATCAGCGACGGCGAACGTGACTTTGACCAATGCAAAAAAAGCGCAAAAGCAACAACCCAGAGATCCCAGGGACCCCAGAGACTCCAGAGACCCAGACAGACGAATAGGGAGGCAAGCCAGAAACAAGAACGATGGGGAAGAACCGTGGGAATTGGCGGGTAACAGGATTTGGGAGTTCGG
>NW_015440949.1:1198120-1211158 GCF_000150705.2 Paracoccidioides lutzii | reverse complement strand
GTAATCCCTTCCTCACCGCTGGTTGGCTGCTGTTTCACAATCCCCCCAAGGGCGAACGGTTGGCTGACTAAGCAACAGCCTCCCCCGGGATCCAGGAACGCCTCTGATTGGCCGGCCGGGGGCAGGATTCACTTTGGGGCTGGGGCAAATCACATCACACGGTGACAGGCGCCAACTTAATCATCAACAAGTCCCCGACCAGCGACAGCGCGCTCTTGAAAACAAAAAAAACACTGGAACTAGCCTGAGGTTCCTACTGGTTGCTACAGAGCAGCTTTCGCACAGAGAGGGAACTACTAGCG
This sequence comes from Paracoccidioides lutzii, assembly GCF_000150705.2. Classification (NCBI taxonomy): domain Eukaryota; kingdom Fungi; phylum Ascomycota; class Eurotiomycetes; order Onygenales; family Ajellomycetaceae; genus Paracoccidioides; species Paracoccidioides lutzii. The sequence goes on along the minus strand of NW_015440949.1, from coordinate 1,210,856 downwards.
AGATCTGGGGAGTCCTGGATGCAGAACGAGAAACAAGGTCTGGGAAATCGCAAATATGCTAATTTTGAAATGTGAGTGAATAATGACGATTGGGCGGTCTGCCATTCCGGCTGCGCGCCCTAACCAATACCCGAAACATCCCCAGCTTACGCCCCCACCCGCAACGGGTCATTGGTAATCAGCCAGCTCCAGCTCCACAGGGCTCCCAAGGTTCCTAAATTTGTCCGTGTCACTGTGCCTAACTAATTTTTGTGAACTCGCCGTATAATAATGCCCAACGACAACACCATTGTTCCTGGCATGCCTCACGGGGATACCTGAATTATTGTCTTTCTTCTTCTTCTTCTTCTTCTTCTCTTCTCTGATGGGCTCTCAGATAATAATGAAAGAAGAATAGAAATTTAAAAAAAGAAAAACCTAGCAATAAATAATGCGGTTTGTGTCAAATCTGCGCATCGTATACCGCGGCACGGCAAACATGCGCAGCCATATGAATATGAAATTCTTATTTTACCTTTTCCCGCCTCGTATACGCTTCGTATGATTTTGGAAACAAGACAAGCACCCGAAAAAAAAAAAAAAAAAAAAAAGAATAAATAAATAAAATAAAATAAAAAAAAATCCAAGAAACAAAAAAAAAAAAAAAAAAAAAAAAAAGCAAATGATAGAAGAAAAAGAAAAAGGAAAATATTCCCGGAGCTTGAGCGAATTCCGAGGGCGCCGCCCAAACCAAAACAACGGGGCCAACAGCCAACATGTGACTGTTGCTGACTGAAAACAACCCTCTCTCCCCTCTGCTCATTTTCGCTCGCTTGTTCTTACACTCTTGTTGACTTCCCTCATTGGAACCTCGTTGGTTTTTTGACTCTTGATCCTGGAGATATGACCAGATTGAGACCGAGCGCGAAAGCTTGAACAAGATCCCGCACCAGTACCAGGATCTTGTTGCTCAACGACTCCACATTCTGAAATTTTCATTTCTCACGTTTGTTTTGCGTTTTCGTTTCTGCACAAGGAAACTCAGCGCCCGCTCATCAGCTGCATGTAGGTGGTATATATATATACATATATATACTACCTATTATTAATATTTTTTTTACTGCTGATGAATATACCTTGCTTCGCGGTGTTTGATAAGGGATCAAACGGTGAACATATGTACATGCCTCGTGTGGAGCTTATTAGATCTAGTATCGTGTAGTATGTACACACTCCAGCGTGTTTCCTTGCGGGAGAGCTAGTCATCTCCTTACCTAGTAATAGCTACTACATACGGAGGGCCATAGGGAACCGAACCCTCGGTTATAAAGTTCTGTGCCTTTTTTTTTTTTTTTTTCTTTTTCTTTTTAGTTATCCATTTCTCACAGCGAGAGAGAGGTAAAGAGAGGTTTAGCTCTTTCTACTAATTCCCAAATTTGCTGCAATTAACAGGCAGCTGGAAACACATCACCTATATCCAGACTTAGGTTGCATTCATAGCCCATCCGCCTCTTCAGGCCCGCCAGCTGGTAAATCGTCCTTTTGATTGATATACGGTCTATCCCCATTATTTTTACATGACAGCATCTTCCAATTGACTTTACTCCCATTACCTCTCTTTCCTCTTTACTTGTTTTTTTTCTCAGATATATTCCTCACCCTACATTTATTCTGTTTGCACGTTCAAATCGAATCCCCCTGTTTTTCAGTTGCGTGAATTGATTATTCTCTGTTGTCTTCCCTTCTCCTCTCACAAAATTAGACATAGAGACTCAAAACCTGCACATCTTCAAAATATCGACTGGAGATGTTGTGTTTTCAAATTATCATGTCCCATTAGAGAGCGTCAACTCCGGGAGCTTGGTGTGAAGTGGTAGACACATGCTTATGAATGGAAATCATCGTGTCCGTGACTCACCATCCGAGCAAACCGTATCTCAGGGTGACAAACCACCTTGGAATTGAGGTTTGACATTAACCCTCTCCATGACTTTCGCTGTCCTCACAAGTCTCTATATCTGAATTAGAACTATGGGAGATCCCCCTTGTTTTTGCTTTGAATTATGAGTCCACTGCTTCTCTGTGTATCGCGAAGCCATCCCTTGCTGCCACCCCGCGAGGTCTCTGTTAACCTTGGTTGAGATTAGCCAAGGCTATCCCAGTTCCAAGATATCTCTATCCGATACAGGAATACCCGGCATCCTCCCATTTTTTCCGAGTCATCTGTTAGTAGGAACTCGGATGCAGGTGCTGGGTACAAACGAAACTGCCCCTTACTATGCATGTCAAGCGTTTTGATTTGTGGAAACATCTTTAAAAAGCACATGCCACGGGTCATATTGCCTTTCTAGCTTTGGGGGAATTGTATTCTCGGATGAAAATTTGACTTCATTTTTGAGTTGTTTCGTCCACATATACGCTTGTTTTCGTGGCCGTTTCCTTTTCTTTGCCTTTTGCAAACTCTGTTTCAAGATTAGTCTTTATTCCATATCGCAGGTTTTTCAATTATATGATTCGGTTATCATTTCCATAGAGAGAATTGGTGTTAGCTATTACGTCAACCTCAGACCCAGGGGTCCGATGTTTTCTTTTCGCGTATCACACTGGAAGTAGTTGATTTAGATGCAGCATGCTCTGCATATAGAGCCAATCTCACATATATATATATATATTAAATCCATCAGTAGAATATAAAATAGGGAAATGTATCATGCAGAGAAAATAGAGACAGGGAAACAATGACAGTAAAGTGATAAACTTAAGAAAGGATGAATATACTGAAAATGCCGAAAAGGCGACACACTTAGCTTCCAATTAGAAACAAACCGGTGGGATGGGTGACTAACTTTCCAAATCTTCACTAGGATCATATGCTTTTGTCTTATCCCTGACAAACAACCCCTTGATATCGAGCGGATCCAGAATCTTCTGCGAGAGCAGCCGTGAATCTTGCAGCGCCCCTTCGATTGCTTCATTCTCTCTCTCCTGTCCATCGAGCCCCACATATATGCGGGAGTCAATGGGGAGAATGTGGCCAGGATGGAATATATTAAACATGGCGGTGTTAAGAAACATTATAAGCGCCTCACATATGAGAAAAGGTGCCTCTGTCGTGCGAAAAGTGTGACCCTCCGGAACAAATGTCTCTGGAGGTAACAAGATGTCAGCCTGGAAAGATTATTGCCCAAGTGTTCAAGATAAAGAAAATACCTGCAATATGGTAGGCAGATCGTATAATTATCAATATTGACGAAATATAAAGACAATACACGACCGTCATGAGCTTTCTTTTCGTACCACCATTCGAAGAAACGAGCCACTTTGCACGAAGTGCACGCATCCTAGCATGGAACAATGTCAAAACACCCACAAAGGAGGCGAACAAGACTGCCTGGGTAATCACGGCAACCCGTATCAAATTTAGCCCAATCTTATAACGTGTTACCGCGTCGGTGCCTGCCCCGGCAAGCAACCCGGCGCCGGCCCAGACACAAATTTCAGCCAGGAGATCAAATGCAATGAAGGTACGGACGACCCTGATTGGAGACATCGGCGCGACAGATGGAACAAAGCTAAAAAGGCGTCCACAGATAAAATAGTCGGCCCCAGCATAAGTCGGCCCCGCACCAAGGATGAACATGGTGGAGAAGATGTAAAGGGATTTGGTGTTTCCCAAGCCAAAAGCAAGGAGTGAGCGCTGAAAAAACCCAATTGCCGAAAACACGGCTCCCAGCGTCAATGGGATCGTGAATTTTTGGGGCCTTGATGTTCTGAGGAGAGATGGGAATGAGATAAAGCCCAAAGACTGTGACGCGTCGGTGGGGATGGCCTCACCTATACTGCCACTCGTGCAAAGCCGCTGAAAGGGCATAGGCCACCGTGAATAAGATGGCAGCGCTCCTGTTTGGAGAGTAATGGTAGACATCTTAGAATGCTGATTTTAGTCCTCTGTGTCTCAGTTACCAGGTGGGTGTAAGCATTTTACCTTCAGCTCTAAGCTCCGATGACATGGCTGTTAAGCAAATATTATTGCGGTTTTCAAAAATAAAAAATAAAAATAAAAATAAAAAATGCATATAAGGATCTCACAATACTAAATGATATGCCATTGCCAGAGGTTGTCTCCTGTCATTTATATACCGTTCTGTCCAAGGTCGGCTCTGCTCTCACGGTCAACCCCCTGCATCAGAGCATGCTGCGTCCATTCTTTTGCCGCGTCCATTCTTTTGCCAGATAATGGCCGCTGCTGGGAGAGGAACCCAAGGCCTACTCAGCATGTTTCGCCGGCGAGAAGATGCTGATGCTACTATTCCAGCACAGTTTTGCTGCTTTGGTATCCCCAGTCCCGCCTTGAACATAGGATAAAAGTCAGCGCTGGAGTAGCTCGATACCCGATTAGGAGATAAGTGTGGCCAAAATCCGCCCAGAGACGTCCCCCATCTTGGGCTCAGCCACAATTGCCCAGCCATCTACAAGGCAAAGGCAAACCTTTCTTGAAAAGATGAGATTCTCCAGAATGTAACACAAAGTACGAGTTGTATGTACAATGCTTTGATCCAAGGAACAAAATGATGATAGTGTATTATTAAACCCCCTATTTGCGAGAGAAACTCATAGGTTGTCAAAAAATACCCACAATGGGTTAGTTGAACTTCCGTCTGCTAAGTTATGTCTGGCAAAGTGAAGTCAAGCACATGGGAAAATGAGAACAACTGTAAATACTTTTCTTCTAGACATTATAATTGCTTTTTGCGTCTGCAACGTAGCTTCTAATCCCAAACGTTTTTGCAATGGGTAGCTGGGCGAAGTAATATAGGACACCAAAGGAAACATGGTAGCTACGTGCTGGTTTCCACCAGCGTAGTAGATATACCCTCGATAAGCACCCGATAATCAAAGAAAAAACTAACGTGCTACAACTTTACTATTTCTTAACCTTTAAGCTTTCTAGGCCGACCTTTTAACCCCTTTCCTCTTCTTCAGGTAACAACTGTTCTCACCTCATTACTCAGAGTGTACCAGAAAAATACCGAGACCGTCGCTACCAGTACGGGGACGCTTTCATCGTAGGGATGTGGTCATCAGTGATGGCTCCATTCCAAACTTCCGCAACCTCTTTTCCACTCAACTGATCTGCAAGCCCGGCGGATGCATAGTGGAAGTTAAATGCTGACTCTGTAGCACGGAATGAAATCTTGAGCATTTCGCAAATCAAGCTTGTCACTGCACCGATAGATGATGATCATGCTTGAAGGTTCTCACATCGTTCATACAATATCTCGAATCATCATAGGAGATTAAAAGGGAAGAGCAAAGAACCAGAGGTTAGCTGACAGTGCTGGCGTTGGAGCTGAAGTGACTGAAGTTGTTGAAGTAGTGGGAGACGACATCTCAATAATTTCAGAGCTGGCTAGATGTGATGTTGCACTTTCAGGAGCAGAGGTGACTTGATAGGCTGTTTTAGGGGCACAGGTGGCTGGATAGGAGTTTGCGCTGCCTTCAGTGGCAGAGGTTGGTTGCAGGAGTGGCTGCGCTGCTCTCGGATATACTCTCAGTGGCTGAGGTGGATGTTTCAGGGGTTGGGGTCACTGGAGAGGACGTCTCAGTAGTTGAAATGATGGGAAGGCTGTTAAAGTGGTCGAAGTGGTGGGGGAGGACATCTCAGTAGTTAAAGTGACGGAAGATAGGTCATTGAAGGGGTCAAGGTGAATGTTTCGGGGTTGAAGTCACCAGAGAAAATGTATCCGTGGTTGAAGAAAAAACCTCCCTTTGAGATATGTAAGTCCAACCACCTTTAGTTTTCATCGCATATATCAACAAATACCTCGGTAGGTTGACTGGGGCCCAAATACGTCAAACCTCTGGAAGGCTTCTTGCGCCTTGCCTTGTGCAGGAACATGATCAGATAAATATACGTAACCACATAACCGACACACGAAAAATCCTCCCTGGACTGGAAAGGCATGAAACCTCAATGGATGAGATCACATCCTTCTCCTCCTCATTGGACTCATCCAGTCTAACGAATTCAATAGTGTTTGTGCCATTATATGTGCACGCAGAAGATAAACGCAGCTTACACGGGTGTGCCGAGCACAATTCAACTGGAAACGCATCAACCAGGTACAACCCTAAGTGATGATGGAAGAAGTTGGAAGAAACATATTGGCACCCAACTGGCTGAATTCGTAAAGTAGGTTCCATGAAGTGATTTGGGAACTTTTGTGGTTTTTGGAGGTTTGTTGAATTCTGAATGCCTCATTGTCGGGGTCGCTGGAAACGCGGTCCACACTGACAGACTGTCCATGTTCCAAACAAACAGTTGGCCGGTCTTCCAAGGATGAGAAGAAACCTTGGTGTCTGAACAAAACTGACTTGATGCCTTTGAAACTAGCGTTCAAGGAAGGAATCCCGACATACCCCAGAACATTTCATCCGTCAAATACCTGACAAAAGAACACAAAGGCGGAAATTTCTGTGGTTATAAAAAATAATAAAGAATGAGCTTTGACTATGAACGGACGAGGATGGTTGGAACGTATTGTAGACCGCAACCACTGTGTCCTTTGATGATCTGCCTGCTCTGTGGGTAAACTTAAAGTCACATCTCCGATATTCGTGCTCCAGTTTATTAATATCATCCTCGGGAGCGTGGGCCGTGGACAGAGCAGCTCGTTCCACTTACCGTCAATACCCATTAACAAAGATTGATCATTGCAACATCCGCACTCTGGTGCCTCTTCCAGGATCACTGCTGATTTTGAAATGTGCTCTTTCGTCCTGCCCTTACAAAACTGCGTCATGTAAAGTGGTCTTTGCATCCATGCTTTCGGCTACTTAGGAAACCCACCTGTAGTTGTCGAAAGGTTGATATCAGATGAGAATAACACAACAGGAGAGGAGCCCTACCTATAATCAGTCCTAACATATGGCTCATGGAAACACTCATATAACTGAAAGATTCTCACGAAAGTTGGTACAGTGACCTCCATGTGACGACTTGTCATTTCCAAATCTAAAGAACGAGGTTTCTCTACTGTCAAACAACTAGCTACATCATTGAGAAGGCGATCTCCGTAATCATAGGGCACTGTGCAACGCAAGTTCCATATGGCACTATGCCCCACTCCGGAAGACTTTATTTGAACATGTTGCAGGCTGTGATGGAGTCCGAATCGATATCATGGAAGGTACCTTAGTAGAACTGGCGGTGTCGTCAAATGTCCAGCGCCGGGTCTCTATCACGTGAGAGAACCGCCGTGCCCGTAGAATACGGCACAAACGCTGAGTTCTGATTTTGCACGACCATCCACTTTTACCTCAAGTTCCCCAGACGCTTCAATCCATCTTGGAACCACTCCTACATCTTCCACACCTGAGCCTCCCGTGGGCCTCCATAACTCCATTCTCAAAATGGCAAATCTGGATTTCAAACCCCATTCTCCGTATTACGAGGGACGCTACAACGTACGGTACCGTATAGACAAGTAATACAGTATAGGTATAGTACATGTATTATACCGTATAAGAACGTATTTACCTCTAATCTTATCAATCGGTCTTATCAGATGGGATCCTAGTGCCGCATATCCTTGTACATGTATGGTATTGTCACAACAGAGAATTACATCGCACTTCCCGGCCAGAAAAAGCAGCCAGAAACACAAACCAGGATCACAGCTCACTCACGTCACTGGCGGACACTGCTCCGCACCTAAGGAAATCTCTCTTTTGGAGAAGTCATATTAAAATGGCCTTGCCACGCCAGTTGCTCTCCTTTTCGTGTTTGAAGTCTTTGTTCCACCTCTACCCGACTTCCCAGCCCGATTTCTCACTCCCCTCACCATGAAGTCGACTATTCTCTCCAAGTTGCAAACCTTTGCACCTGTGGTTGAGAAGCAACCCGTCACCAATGGAGAGGATAAAGAAGTGGGAGCTTCTCCTGAAGATCAAGAAATCTCCAGCGATGAGGAGACCATTTCCTCGGACGCCCAGGAGGGTGTACGCAAGATTGAGGCTACGACAAAGGTTTGGAGCACACAACATCTTATCTTCGCATATGTCATGTATGTTGTCCATTCCATTAGCTCAATCCACCGTTATTCGTAGCTAGAACATGGCTGACATCATCCTTCAGGATATGGATTATCACATTCGTCGACACAATGCAGCAGGGAATGTCCAATTCCTTCCTTCCTTATGTCACCAGCAGTTTTAAACACCATTCATTGACTGCCTCAACCGGTATTATGTCGAGCATCATCGGGGGTCTAGTGAAGCTACCACTCGCCAAGGTCCTTGATATCTGGGGTCGACCTCAAGGCTTCGCCTTGATGACCTTCACACTGGTTATCGGTCTTATCATGATGGCTGGATGTAACAACGTCCAGACCTATGCCGCTGCCCAAGTCTTCTACTGGGTCGGGTACGCTGCTCTTTGAAGACTTTTTTCTTTTTCCTTCTTTTCTTTCTCGTTTCCTCAAGTGAAAAACTAATTGGTATTGCGTCTCTTGTCAGGTATAACGGAATGTCTTACACGTTGGGCATTTTCATTGCTGATACATCTGCGTTGAAAAATCGAGCCCTTATGTTTGCATTTATCTCGTCACCCTATATCGCCACTGTCTGGGTTGGTGGACCACTTGCGACAGCCTTCCTGAATGGTCCTGGATTCCGATGGGGATATGGTGCTTTCTCCATCATTACCCCTATCGTCACCTTTCCCTTGTACGCAGTGTTCACCTGGAACTACAACAAGGCCAAAAAGGCCGGCTTGCTGCCTTCCAGAGAGAACAACCGTACTTTTGCTCAGTCATTCAAACACTACTTTTACGAGTTTGATGTTATTGGAATCATCCTCCTAGCTGGAGGATTGGCTCTGTTCCTTCTCCCATTTAGTCTCTATTCGTACCAGAAGGACCGGTGGCGGTCATCCATGATCATATCCATGATTATTTTGGGCGGCCTCCTCATCATCGCCTTTGCCTTGTACGAGAAATATCTCGCCCCTGTCTCCTTCATACCTTTTAACCTCCTGGTTGATCGAACTGTCCTGGGTGCCTGTATTCTCGCCGCAAGTTTATTCGTCAGCTTTTACATTTGGGACAGTTTCTTCCCTTCCTTCCTTCAAGTCGTCAACGACTTGACAATTACAGAGGCTAGCTATGTTGTCAACATCTACAGCATTGGCTCTTGCTTCTGGTCCATCGTTGTGGGCATCTTAATCCGATGGAGTGGACGCTTTAAATGGCTTGCTCTCTATTTCGGTGTCCCTTTGACTATTCTCGGTGTCGGTCTCATGATAAATTTCCGCCAGCCAGACGTGAATATCGGGTATATCATTATGTGCCAGATTTTCATTGCCTTTGCTGGAGGTACTTTGGTTATCTGCGAACAGATGGCAGTTATGGCCGCCACTTCGCATCAGTACGTTGCTGTTGTTCTTGCAATTGAAGGCATGTTCGCCAGCGTTGGTGGCGCCATCGGTCAAACGGTTGCCGCCGCGATCTGGACTGGGGTGTTTCCCAAGAGATTAGCGGGGTACTTACCCGAGGCGGAAAAGGCCAACGCCACCCTCATATACGGCGACTTGGTGGTGCAAAAGTCGTATCCAGTTGGAAGCCCTGCAAGGAATGCCATCAGCAAGGCGTACGGCGATGGGCAAAAATTTATGCTCATCGGCGGTACGGCAGTTTTGGCTATCTCCCTTGTCTCCACCATGGTATGGAGAGATATCAAAGTCAAGGACTTCAAGCAGGTCAAGGGCCGTGTCGTTTAGTGCGGCCAGCTTTCCTCTCTCCAATTGAACGGGTGCAGCGGGGGTTATCATCAGAGCGCGAGAAAATGCAATTTGGTCTCCATGGACTCTTCTCTGGTTACTTGGTCTAGAGGTCTAGCTACACTGGGATGATTGAGGAGATTGGTAAGGATTGGACGAGCAACTAAACGCGTGGTCAATTTCAATCAGGCGTAAACACGGTGATTCCGTATTTCTCGTTTTCGGCTTTGTCGTTTATTGCTACGCATAATAATCATGTCCTTTCCGGGTTCTGCGATCCCTCTTTTTCACACATACCCAGTGTCGGATAGCTTATTTTACTTTGTTTTGATATTTTAACAAGTCTTCAGAGGTAGCATCCCAAAAAATCAATTAGTTGTAATAATACCGAAATACGGAGAGCACTGCATTAGGATCCTGAGTTCAATTATTGTTTCGTTCAAATTTTGGTGCTGAAATTTGGAAGTGCAGGGCCGAGGCGCGTTTCCTTGAAGAAAAATTCATACAGTTCGCGAGGTGGATTCGTTCATAATATTATGTTGTGGCTGTTCCTGGGGAATCATAATCTATCTGGATTGAGAACAATGCAGCCCAGTTATGGATGATGAATCCCCTATTTCCGAACAACCAAACAACCAAATAATGGTCCGTCCCCCATTTTGTTCTCCACTCCTCAGTTTTTACATTTTTACCCTCATTTCTACTGATCCTGCAGTCTCTTTAACGCGATCATAACCTCAGTCTGCGATGCCTATTTTACCTCCTTCAACGGCGACATGATCCTCGACATCCGTTACCCGAGGAGAATAAATAAAAAGCTACGCACAACACATACAGTTAGCACTCTCCAGTGGTGGCACATTGTCACAGTCTAGCATACGTTTAAATGTGTAAACACAGATACAGGAAAGATTGTCGGCATGGAGGTTTGGGATGCATATTGGTCGTGAGAAAACGGCTAGAAGGAGGCAGAAGGGCTTCTTGAGGTTCAGTGGCAGTTGAGGGAAAAGTGGTTAGATGGAATGAGACATATCTGTGCATAGTTATTTTTGGGGGGTGCCGAAGTGTTCCATTTACTGCTTGATTGCTAACTACTAACTAAATTGACTTACTATGAGACTGCTTTGTTCTGGTCGTTGCACATGGAACACCAGGGTCGCGGAGTCGGCAAACTTCTGATGGACATGAGTGAGAAGGTTGCAGCTAGTTAGTTACCAGTGTAACCACCTCGAGTCGACGCTGGCTGGGCTTCCATCTTACACAAAGTTTGGGTTCGAAAAGTTGGCGCAAGGAGTGGTGTTGAAACCCGACGTGAGAGAAGTCCCATCATTCTTCAAGGATTGCTGGTTAACTGAAATTTACAAACTTTCTGACAGTCATGCGCTGGTTCAGCCATCATGCCGCCGGCTGTGAAAAACTTTCCGTTAAGGTGCGAAGGTGGAGGCTGACTATTATTAGTATTATTATTAGTTATTATTTTTCAAGATCAAGAGAAGTTCCTATTATTTCTCGCATATGCACGGATCATTGTACTCTGTACCTGCTTTGATCAAGTGGAAGTGTGAGCAGCCAAAAAAGAACTAAACTATTCACAGATGCCACATCAAAACTCCCCCCACCCCCCACATTTAGAGCGCGCGACATTTCCCGGTCTTCAACGAAAAGGGTGGAGGGAGACCAAGGGCAACAGAAGGTTAAAAACACTGACTGGTTCGTTCCCACTCAGCAAAGAGTTTTCCTGACACTAAAACGTCGCCGAAACTTAGTGTGTTTTAAAGTTATCAGATCCGTCGGACAAAACCTTGTTTTACGGATCTGATAACAACGTGGTCATAACCAATACACGAACTATTACAGTAATATTACGCATTACACAGTATACATATACAATACCCAGGTCCATACATACCAGGTGTGTGTGTGTGTATTACCAGCCACGCCGAAACCGGTTCCTGTTCCTGGCATGTTGACCTGGGCATTCCTCGCTTTGTTGCCGGCTGGGCAGTCAAACAAGGTGATGACTTGCATATACTTGAAACTGCATTTGTTAAATGATACCTAGGTACACAAATACCTACCTAGGTCCTTAGCGTTTAGCTATATAATTCATGTCTCATCAAAATACCTACCTGACTACCTGGGTAGGTATCATTTTCATTACCTCATTGAGCAACTGTGCATTCTAGAGTGAAATTCACCGCTGTCGATAATGTGGATAGACATATTCCTCTGCACTTTGGACCAGACTTCCTAATCATGGCAACCACTTTTCCGCAATTCGAATATGCACCGCAGAAGACATCATGGCTGAAGCGCGATGTGCTGCTCTTTGCAAACACCATTGGTTGCCAGCCGAATAGGGAGCTTCATTTCCTCTATGTACGTACGCCGATTTTCTGTCCTTCTCCGCCGATAAATAGAACTATGTAGATAAATAGATCGTTAATTGGAGCAATTAGGAACTACATCCTAACTTCCAAACTTTCCCTACATATCCCATCGTGCTAAGTACGTGGTTCTCTTTCCGGCGAGATATTATATTTCCATATTCATAGTCGTACCAGCTTTTAAACACACGGACATTGACACTGTTGACTTCCTCGCGCGGAATGCATCACGCGCTCTGCCTCCGGGCTGCCCAAGGCTAGACTGGGGCGTAGCCGTCGACGGTGGACGCGGGATGACATTCTTGCGACCTTTGCCTCCATCAAGCGAGGGGAGAACTTGGGAGATCCATTCTAAAGTGCTAAATGTCTTTGATAAGGGGCCAGGAAAAGGAACAGTATTGGAGATTGAGCATGCTCTGAAGCAGAAGGAGAGCGGGGAGGCGTATACTCGCTCTTGGGAAAGTGTGTTATTTAAAGGGACTGGAGGTTGGGGTGGGGAGCGGGGTGAGTCGATTAATCAGTGTTCTACTCTTATTTTATTTTATGGATTGTATGGATGTCCTCCCCCGGGGGGGGGGGGGGGGGGGGGGGC
>NW_015440949.1:1189046-1198046 GCF_000150705.2 Paracoccidioides lutzii | reverse complement strand
GGGGGGGGGGGGGGGGGGGGGGGGGGGGGCTGGAGAGCAGGATGAGCCTCCAGGTGTATCCGACAATTGGAGTGCTACTGCTGATAACTACATGCAGGCCCCAAAATTACACGGTATCCTCCCCCAAGTCCAACAAGAAAGCCGGACGCGGTATCGATTTTCCAAACACACGCGGAAACAGCACATCTCTACCGGTAAGTCCTCCCCCCTTTTGCCACAAGAATGTCCTGTAAAAGGTCTGACGACTTCTCAACGCACGTAGCCTTAGTGGTGATTATAATCCGCTTCATGCCACTCCGGAGCCTGGGAAAGCTCTAGGCTATGAAGGAGTAATTATGCATGGCCTGTTCAGCTGGAATGTTGCTGCCCAAAGAGTTCTCTCTCGATATGGTCACAGCGACGGCCCACGTCTGCGTGACTTTGAGGCAAGATTTGCTGCGCCGGTAAAACCGGGAGATAAATTGGATATCCTCATGTGGGATATGGGAGTGTCGAATAGAGGAGTGGGTATATGTCAAGAAAACGAGACGCTACGTGAAGTGCGATTCGTGGTGAAGGTTGGAGAAACTGTTGTATTATCTGATGGGAGAGCGTTGTTGACCAATAATGAAGACTCTGCTGATTGCAAGTTATGACTAGTTATAGATTGGTCAGATAATGTCATAACAGAAAAAGCTGAATAAAAAGGAGAAAATATTTTAACTTATGTATAATTAAACAAAACGCCCACAAATGGACGTCCTTTAAAAAGTAAACAACCTCCATTACAAAACAAAAAGGTTCACACAATACACTCTCTTTCTTAATAGGTGTGGATGGCAAAGGATATACGAAACCTAGAGCGAAACTCGGCCCGCTAGAGAGTTAAAGGATAAATCGATAGTTGAATGTATGCAACAATTACAGACTTAATTTTTGACGTATGCCGTTAAAGCAGGAAAGGCCACCATACTTTTACCTCATGCTATCATGAGGTAATCAAGTGTAAAGTTTATACGGAAACCGGTCACCCCGAGATTAGAACTTTTTCCCCGTAATAGCAAGCGAAAGCCTATAGTCGTGCGTAATTCTCTGCGCGCTTGCTGCTTGCAAGTATGGAGTCAAGCAGTTCGCTGCTACGCACAGATAGGATGGAAAGAAGGCTGTCACTCAACTGCTCAACATTAAGTATTGTCAGCAAAGTGGACGAAGAGGATAGTTTTAGCGCGGCGAAAAACGGTTCCTTACACCATGAGTGCTTTCACAGCATCCCTGTAGCCAGATACCAGCATCTCGTTTGACCTTCCCGTGATGAAATCGCAGCCGGTAGTCTCGATCCACGTGATATTGCTCTCCGGTTGCCGTAGCCGCGACGATCGGTTCCAGGGGTTTGAGCATAGTTGCAAAAGGATTGCGCGTATATCCAGTAGCAAGGACCACTACGTCATACCTTTCGCCAGAGCTCTCGATCTGCCCGGATTGCGTGTCCTTTACGTGGAGCTCTACTTGGTTATTTGGCAGTTCTTTTAAGCCGACAACCTCACGGCTAGTAATCAGGCGCAGGGACCAATTAGCAGGATTAGGATCAAGGAATTTCTGGCGATATAATTTCTCATAAACTGATTCCAGAAGTGATAGACGAACAACCCCGTAATTGGTAGCTTTGTTCTCGAGGAGAGCTTGTTGGCGTGCTGGGTGATTCAGAGAATAGAAACTGTCGACGCTGCTTGGGTCGAAAATCTCATTGACACTATCAAGGTTTGGGTTTGGGTAATTAGAATTAGAGCGGTGACAATTGCAATTCAGAATTAAAGGCAACTCACAATGGGCTATCGTCGCTGGGTTTCAATGATGAAGCTTTCGTGATGAGGGTGACTTTGCAATTGGGATACCTCGATTGCATATCTTCAGATATTTCAACCGCACTCTGACCTCCACCAACGACGGCAAAGCGGTAGGAACCGCCTTTCTCTCGGAGAAACTTTTGTTCAGATTCTAGATAGACAGAGGAATGGATAACAGTGCTGGGTAGAGGTTTGTTGGAAAGCTCCCTTGGAATAGCTCGCTCTCCTCCGCTAGCAACGACGACGTGCTTGGCAGAGAGCTCTCTGAGCCTTCCAGATTGCACATCACGGACCACAACTTTGAAATGTTCGGCTGGCCAACCGGGTCTAGCCTCCGCGGCAGCAACACTAACCACCTCCTGCTGATATTGAACCCAGTCATCAAAATGCGAGGCGCACCATTTCATGTAGTCGTTAAATTCCTCTCGGAAGGGCATATGTGTCGAGAGATTGGTAAAGTGGACAAGACGGTTTTTTTGGTGTAAATAATTAAGGAAGGTGAAGTGAGAGCAAGGGTTTCGTATCGTGGCCAGGTCCTTGATAAATGAAATTTGCATCTTGCTGCCAGGGAGCAGCATACCCGTGTGCCAACCAAACTCACTCTGTCTCTCTAAGAATAAAACACGACGGTGGATTCCACGGTCTCGCATAGCAATAGCTATAGCAAGGGCAGCAGGCCCAAACCCAACACAAATTATGTCGTACTGGCCGCCTCCATTAGAACTCCCTTCCACATTGTTCTCTCGCAGGAGCACAGCTTCCCGTCGGTGGGAATCGTCGTTCTTGAGTACGGTCTCCATGGGGAATGATGGTAGTGAATATGGTGAGAGGGATAGTACGAGGTAATCTCAGCAGCGTAAATAAAATAGGTGATTAAAAAAAATGATGTCAACGTAACAAATAATCGAACGTTGCCGGTGGGAAATTAGAGGGAATTCGAAAACTTAAGAACCCTTAGCTGAAGCAAAAACACACTGCTGGTTAGGTCCGGCGATTGGCATCGCCTGATGTTGTTGGAGTGTCATATACCATGCATCAATCACAGTGTTGAACCTCGCGTGCCCTGTCAAGGATGCGACGGTAACGTAAAACCGCAATTTGCAAAATTGTTAGAGCAGAATATAGCAACTATGGCCGTATTCTCCAAAAAGCCGAAATCTCAGACGATGGCGGATTGGGTGTCTAACAAGCCAACAAGCCTTGTTGTGGCTGGCCAAGGAAAGAAAATAGCTGCCGTTTTTGCAAGAGAGAGAGTCCGTTGAGAAGGGAAAAACTCCGGGTGAAAGTTCCTGAGGTCCGAAGAACTGGACTCCGTTTGCAGCCGGAAATACAACCGATGTATCGCTGTTTTTGTGTATTTTTGTCCCTGACACTCTAGTGTAACTTTGTCTCGAAATTACGGGTTTGGTAAGATTATCTGATTGATTAGATTCCTTATCTCTCGTTTTCGTGTTGTCTGTAATAAAGAATCCGCGACGGATGGAAGAGTCTCTGCACTGCCACATGCCCCCACAACCGTAACATTTCATACGCTTAGTACGCTAGAGACATTGGAACAGTAGTCCATCAACTTCTCTTTTTTGCATGTTTCAAATCCATCAACCCTGGTAAGGGAGACTTAGACAAGATGGACTTGACAGGGGGTGCATTACCTCTTACGGGCTGCGGCAAATCCTTAAGGAGGAAGGGGGGAAAAAATGAAGAATAAATAAAAAAACTATATGTAAAAGCTGTTGTAAAGAAATGCAACATTGGGCCTTCGGGGTGTGTAAGGGTATAATAAACACAAAAACGCAATTGCTATAATGGCGACAACATTGAATGACTCTTCTCTCTGGAGGCTGCAGCAGACGTTGAATCATATCCAGCCACAACACATACGTGAAAATGAAGAAAGGCTTTCCATCGTCCATGGCCCCACCCAGCCTGCCCTTTGGGAGATGACTTTGGGCGGATTGCTTGAATTCCAATGTCTACAGTATCGTGATCTAGAGTGTGTCGTTATCCCTTGGACCGGCGCACGATGGACTTATGGGCACCTTGAGCACGAGAGCGGTCGTCTTGCGCGTGGGCTCCTGGCGAAAGGAATTCAACGGGGGGATAGGATTGGAGTTATGGCCGGCAATTGCGAGGAGTACGTGTCTCTGTTTTTTGCGGCCGCCCGTGTTGGGGCTATCCTGGTTGTCATCAACAACACCTATACCCAGACGGAGTTGATATACGCTCTCCATCATACAGGCATGTTTGTCCCTAGATACTCCAAGCTGATTTTTGGGATGAATTAGCTGATTGGCTATAAGTAACAGCTTGCAAGCTGCTATTCATTGTTCCTCGAATAGGGCGACGCAACCTGGAGAACGCTTTGGATGACCTTGCCTCTCCCGATATTTCGGAGCGCGTTCCAAATCTTGAAGAAACGATACTAATCCGAGGAAACTACAAAAAGTTCAGGACATATGAGTCCGTTGCCCTTGAGGGGAATTCTGTTTCCATGAAGGCCGTTCAGAGAAGGCAGGACACTCTTTCGCCATTCGACGTCTGCAACCTGCAGTTTACCAGTGGCTCAACAGGAAATCCCAAGGCTTCAATGCTGACACATCAGTAAGTCTCTGGCCTCTTTGCGTTTAACAGCAGAAGGCACTGACCCCATTACAGCAACCTGATCAACAACTCGCGGTTCATTGGTGATCGAATGGACTTCACGGAATACGACATCCTCTGTTGTCCACCTCCATTGTTTCACTGTTTTGGGCTTGTCCTTGGCCTCCTCGCTTGCATAACTCATGGGGCGAAGGTGGTTTATCCTGCCGAAACTTTTGAACCCGGCGCCGTATTGAAGGCGCTATCGGACGAAAGGTGCACAGCACTACACGGAGTGCCCACCATGTTCGAGGCGATCCTAGCACTCCCAAGACCAGACACATTCGACTGCTCACAACTTCGGACGGGGATCATAGCCGGGGCCCCAGTACCTCGCCCGCTTATGAAACGTCTATGGAATGAGCTTAATATGACGGAGTTCACTAGCAGCTATGGTTTGACTGAGGCATCGCCCACGTGCTTTAATGCGTTTACCAGCGACCCGATTGACACCCGGCTCACGACGGTGGGCACAGTTCTTCCACATGCTAGTGCCAAAATAATCAATCCCAACACGGGGGAGACGGTGAAAGTGGGTGAGCGGGGAGAACTCTGCATGGCTGGATATCAAATACACAAAGGGTACTGGGAAAACCCAGAGAAAACTGCAGAAACACTGATAGAAGATGAGGATGGCACGATATGGTTGCGCACCGGCGACGAGGCCATGTTCAACTCTGAGGGCTATTGTAGCATCACGGGGCGCTTCAAGGACATCATTATCAGGGGAGGAGAGAACATCTATCCTCTAGAAATCGAAGAGCGACTCACAGCACATCCAGCCATCTCGCGAGCTGCAGTGGTTGGGCTTCCAGATAAACATTATGGTGAAGTTGTCTGCGCGTTCTTGACCCTCGAGGAAAGCCACGATTGCCCATCAGACGACGAAATCAGGGACTGGACCCGCAAAAAGCTCGGGAGGCATAAAGCACCCAAGCACGTGTTTGTATTCGGCTCGGATCCAAGGCTACCAGGAGATATACCCCAGACTGGCAGTGGCAAGGTCCAAAAGCAGATTTTAAGAGATCTGGGACGGAAGCTAATTTGAAATGGTACGAAGTGCAATGTAGTGTAGATAGTTACATAACTGAAATAGATCCAAAGAGCCGGTTTAACGACAACATTCTTTATTTAGTTCTCAAAGATCTCTCCATTGTTTATGATATGACAGGAATAAAATTTGGTTTGAAAAGGAGTTGAAAGTATCAAAGCGAGCGAGCAACTCCGTCACTCAGCTTAAGCCTGGTAGCCGTATCATATTAAACGCGCGGCTCTTAGGCGACATTTAGCGCGACTCTATCAGTTGGTTCCATGTTTCATGATCCCAAGCAAAATCTATCAGACGGGAGGAATAAGCGTAGAATCGAATTAGAATAACCACTGTATTTCAAAAATTGCTCTCTTCCCCGCTCATGTCTGCGGATTTCACACAACTTTTATAGCCATTGGGTCGTTCCACTTCATCCCCACGCGTATCGATGGCTAATGTCGGCTAAATTCCGTGCAAAGAACTAATATTCTAACATGTAGTCGTGTTTTAGCGATATCCGAATTCGGGGTAAACGAGCAATTATATTCGTTTATCATTCCAACGCCAACAGCTAGCTATCTATTACAATTTGCTTGTACGCTGCTTCGCCGTCCCATTGCTTGTTACACTGCCAAAATTAACCACTTCGAAAAACCTCACCCGCTCACACCTCACCATCGCTGACCTCTTATGGGGTAGGTCTCCCCATTTGTGAACATGAAACCCGTGTGCAGCATCGTATCCCAACACCGGTCCATTAGCTGCATTAGGCTCGCCCACAACACAAACAGTGCGGGGTTCGTCGAGGAAAATGTAATGGATGAGGCTGGTCCACCATGCCATTGCCCGATGCGGTCCACGGAATCGCGTATCGCCAACCAATGAATGCCGGCCACGATCCCAATCGAGGGCCGGGTAGTATGTACCCATGTGGTCCTCCTAATTGGAAAAAAGGAAAAAACATTAGTTTGTGATATATGATAGCAAAAGAACCTATCCGGGGAGGAGGAAGGTAAATGAAGAATAAGAAAAATCCTCCAGATTGGTGGAACAGATCATACCTTGGCCCAATAGATTTCGAAATAGGCGAAATATGTATCGTCAAACCGTGCCAATACAGCCATTTGGTGCGGGTCCTCATCAATCTTTCGCAAATACTCGCGATGTTCGTCCAGCGTGCCGGTCTCTTTCCAGTTGACAGCGACTCGTGGGTCATTCTGCCATTTATGGAACAACTCGAGATGCGTCTCATTCGTGTAGTCGAGATGATCCATGGCGAAAAACTCATCCAAGTGCGGAATATACCTACTATATATTGGTGCACCACGGGCAGGCTTTGCCGGACGGACAGGATGTAGTGCATGGACAGGGCGATCGTTGAGTTGCGAGGTCAGAGTGTACTGTAGAGGGAACGCTGGATATTGGGATGTCTGTATTCTAGCACAGCTTGCATGCGGAGTAGCAAGCCAGGCGGGCCGTGTCCCTAGTGGAGAGCCGGCGCCTTGCCAGAAGGCAGCCCTTGAGACCACAATATCGTGAATTCTGTTCGACGGTTGGGACTGAGTTGAATTGGGAAATTTGGTGGAAAGCCCAGTCGCGTTGATTTCTGCGTACAGGAGATCTTTCTGCGCTCCCGACAAGGATAGTCGGAAGGACTCTTCCGATGGTCTCATGGATAAGATCGCATAAACCATCGTCCATATTTGACCGACAGTCGGTGCTAAATCTCCATCCCAGGTCACGAATGAGACTAGATTGCGACATGCTCGCGCCCAGGCGGTATTGTCTGATTGAGCTGGTAAAGTAGACTCGGGGCTCGGAATCAACTCGCTGAAATATAGCATGTCATTGTGAAGAGGGTCCGGGGGGTTTGTGGCTCCATTGTTTTGATCTCTTGACAATCTAAGCTGGAAAATTTTCCAATTGGGTCCGGACGAAGCTTGGTAAAGCTCATATTTTGTTTTATATGGCTCCGGGAGCCGCACAAACGGCATGTCGCGCATCTCAGGTAGTGAGCTCATTGTACAGTATGCAGCTGCGAATAGACGGCAGAATACGAAAGGGAGAAGAGGTAAGTTCCGAAGTTATTCAAAAATATAAAAGGTCAGTGAGTCGATTAGAGAAGATGGATCCAATAAGGAAAAATTCTTCAATGCTCTCCTTTGCAAGAACCAATCCACGATCCATGTGTTGACACCTTAATACTTCAGGCGGCCTCCACTCCATCGACCCGGATAGAAGAAACCGTTATGAGTGTGCTTCTTCACTCCTCGGTTCATATCCACGAATGCCCGGAAATTTGGACTTCACCTGGCTATTGTATTGCGTCCATACATAATATGCCTCCCCGGGCGGAAAATACAAGTTTCCATAAGGCCAGGGTCATGTTTATAATACCGTGCGTGAAAAATTGCGATCTATAGTACAGTATTTTCGCTAACCTGTCAATACGAGTATAACTCTATTACGGTCAGTTGCACTCCATAACTGGCGTTACAAATCGTGGATATCTAATCAGATCATCTGATAGTCGGTATTTTTAGTCATATTATTTCAACCCAGGTCAAAGCGCATCAGATAAGATAACAAATCAATAAACTCAACCCGGAGAAAAACACCAACGAATGATTAGCGAGATTCTCCTTTCTTCGCTGCTTGTTAAGTTTGCTTGAGGCCATTACTTTGCCGCTCCGCATGCATTATCAGATCGTTTAACACACGAACAAGCCGACAGGTGGGGTGGTCAACATGACAAACATCCCGATTTGACCCGGTTGTCAAGAAACCACTGAAGAATCTCTGCTGTGGGTTCAACCAAGGTACTTGAAAACCTCAAAATGTATTGTTATTGTCTACCAGTTATCAACATTTCTCCGGGTATACCACGCGGATGACAAGGACATGGAATAGGGAGACTATTCGAGAAGGCCTCTCCGTCGTTCTTCCCGGATCACGCCGGCAATTGTCAGGGGTGAGCAAAGGCAATTGCAAAGAATTTGATGGAATTCCGAGTGTCCCCGCTCCAAGTAATGTAACACCAGGAATGCAAAGGTGCCATCCTCCCTCCCCGAGGACCATGTAACGTGACAAGCAGAATAATATGAGGACCCTAGTTTTCAAGGCTATGTGCAGGATTTGGGTCAAAGCTCTCCGTTGTTCGGAGTTCTAGGACCACACACCGCTTCAGTGAACCAACCAAAGTGTTTCCGTGTCAAAACCATGCAGGAATAGTAAGAGCTCTGACAATGGGAAAAGACGGTACAATCGCGAATAACTTTTTAGTAGAGCTACACAAAACGAAGAAAAGAAATTATTTCTACATTTGCTTGCAGAAGTTTCATTATCTGATCAAGCTCGAGCGGGGACACGTTTGGCGCCAATTTAGTTCATCCTATGTAAAGACAGACCTCTTTGACAAGTTGTGGGGAGTTACTGTAAGATGAGACTTGTGGAAAGATTGAGTTTCTTATTTACATACATTACATACATACTATAAATACCTGAATC
>NW_015440949.1:1160639-1189036 GCF_000150705.2 Paracoccidioides lutzii | reverse complement strand
ATAGAGAGTTCTATACTTCTATATATTTCAACAAAAATACAGGGCAAGGACAATGGTTAGATATCTATATGGGGGTTGGCGTGGAAATGGACGAATGGGCCAGGGTTTACATGATTTAACTTCGGAAGAAATTTACACAGTTCCCTTTTTTGTGGAAAATTACGTTACCGTGCATCATCTATCCTCGGGAGGTTTCGTAGATTGAAAATAGAAATTTCCATGGATGAAGGGATGTGATAACAGGGGGGTGCAGAGAAGAGAATGAGGGGAAAGGAATCGATGAGGGCATGAATGTTCTATGGACAAGGAAAGGGACATGTTTTGTGGCTATCATGTTTTGACAAATTAAAAAGATAATTTATATACCTAAGTTTTCTCTGTCAAATTGGCTGAATAGATCAAGTGCCACTGCTCAAACCTTTCCCAGTCAGTAGTTATGCGTCCAGGTGGAAATAGTACAAGTTGAAGAGTATTGATTTGATCCACACGCCTTATCTGGTGAAGTTATATAACTAACTCCACGTATGAGTAGACCAGGTCAACTCCGCTGTCAGAATGCGAAGCTTAGAAGGGCACTTCTGAGCCCATTGTCAAATTATTGAATATCAATATTATATCTGCATCTTTATTGAGTAAAGCAAGAGCTTCCATGCATCAAGTTAATTCAAACTCTTATTTCCTCATCTCACTCACTTTTCATACCATCCCTGTTTTTGCAAAGACTTGAAAAAAGCATCGTAAAACGTTCTCAAACAGACATGAAAAGAGAAATCCCCATCCCACAATTTCCTCCTCTGTGGCCGCTGAAATAATGCCACAGTTTGCCCTGCGCATTGTATCACCTTGACATTTGGCAATACCGTTTCTTGTCAGTGATGAAATTCAGCTCGATCAAGTCCCGAAAGAGTTCACCATCCATCTTTAAGTAACTACGGGTTCTGTCATCAGCCTGGCCGTCATACAGTATCTATGTTTCCACGTATATCAAAGCAGTATAGCACGGAATCGATTCATATATGTACTGTAATATAGGAACCTTTACTATAGTGCTGGCCAAGGGGAGAGAAGGAAAAGAGGAGGAACAGGCGCAATTTTCGAGCAGGTAATAATTTCACCATACCCGGGTCTTGAAAGCTGCAATTTCAAAAATTACAGCAGTGATAGTAAGATCCTGTCACCTAACAGATAAAGGATAAAATGTAGCCCAGTCACACCAAGAACAAAGGTGGAATTTCAGTTTCGCCTGTCTACATGATTTACCCCCTTATTTCCTTGAAGTTTGCCCGTGGCTGGTGGTCATAGTGTTTTGGAAAAGCGCATTATAGTGATCGATACCTGAGAGGCACGTACGCAGCTATGGCTTATTCCAGGCAAAACACATATCTTTGATGACCAGGGCATTGAAGAATAGGGAGAGTTGGACAGATGGTTGCCACAATGACAGGTACAAAACTAAAAAGGCGACAGGTAGCAGAGCATTGGGAGGGCATCCCCAGAAATCCTTCCCATAACTAGTTCCCATACACAGCAAATGACAGAGGCATTGATCGATGTCGCTAAGTCTGCACCTCCCCCTTTGATTGATCGAGAATAGTTCAAATACTCCCCCCAAAACCCATATTGCGAAAAATAAAATATAAAAATATAAAAACTAAAACAGGGAGAGGGGGGGGGGAAGAAAGAAGGCAAGACAAATCTGCGGGCGGGCAACATAATGATCCTCCACACTTTAGGGCTTTCAAAAGCGTTTTTCATCACTCTAGAGGCGTTTTCCTTCAGCGACGCTGGCTGGAAACTTGGCGTGAACTTATTTTCTCTAGCAGGTTACACTTACGATAGATATCTCTTGAGGCATCAAAATAGGCTCCGGAGCATCGTGGACGGAGGTTGCTGCTCGTCTTGTCGGTCCAGAAAAGAGTTGAACTAGGCTTGGTCAGCAGTTGTGAGATTATGTCGCCCAGTTCATTGAGGATTGAATTAGCCTCCGCGCGCCAAGACTCAAAGGTGACGATTTCGATACTCAATCTGTCGCCCTTCGGGAAGGCTTGTATCTTCCACTCACGCAGCGGTTCTAAGTGTGGATATATCGTATCCATTCGACTGTTTGCCGATAAGAACGCTAAACTTTCCACGTGGTCGACGTCCTGGTGTACCACGGAGTCAAACCAGTCTACTGTCTCGGACCAGTCAGTGCAATGTTTGACGATTTCCTTCAACCCAATGCCTTCGAAACGAGCGCTAGAAATGTGCTGGTGTTGGACGAAGTTGAGAAGGTCGACTCCCGTCCAGCCAGGCTCGAATTTTATGCGGACAGGGACGTATTGCCAGGTTGGCCCCATGACAGTGTCGCAGTTGGGAAGATCGATGTTGCGACCACTGACCACTTCCCCAAATGTGACGTCGCGCACCGCCAACCGGCGAGCCAGACAAAGTGCCCAAGCCGCCGACGGGAGAGTGGCAATAGTGATATCTTTGGGGCGAGACGAGATATCGAATGTTTTGCATATAAAAACCGACTTTTTGGATTCTAGCGGGGTAGATGGACGCAATATTGACATCGAAGCTCCCTTCAGCAGATCACGCCAGTATTGAATACTTTTGGGAAGATTTTCTCGAACAACATGGTGGACAAAAGATGAAAACGGTAGGGCAGAAGGGAGCGATCTCCTTTCATATAAAGCCGAGAGTTGACGTAACAAAATGGGCAGACAGATTTCATCATATTGGGCATGGGAAATACGCATGATCAGACAGCTTCGCCCGTCAGAACACCGAACAAACAAGAATTTTATAAACGGCGATCCTAGTGGCATCACCATTTGGACATCGAGATTGCAGAGCTGCTCCGCGAAGGTCTCCAGGTTCCCATCTATCTCATATTCGACTAAAGGTAGCTGGAGGTCTTGAAGCACAACCCCAAAACAGGACCCTCGGGATTTGACAAATACCGTCCGGAGAATTTCATTTCGGGATATGAGTTCCTGACAACTCTTGAATAGATGCGGTCTATCAACTGCTGCATCTAGGTAAAATAGCTCGTATCGTGCGGAGTAACGGGGGAGTTTTGTAGTCCCATCCACGGCTATCTCCTGGAGGGGGCGTACAGGCAGTATATCCGCTATTATCCAGCTTGGGTCTGCAAGTGCTGGTCGGATGGACTCAGAGATGAACGTTTCAATATCTGAGATATCTAGTGCTGAAAATGGAATGTATGCTTTGGCTGGTGTTGAGAGAGACAGCGAATCTTTTACAATATCCGCCATATCTGAAAGTCGTCTGTGCTTGAAGACTTGCATTACAGTCAGCTCAAGTCCCTCCATTCTTCCCTCTGAAACCAGCTTCATGGCGCTAATAGAATCGCCACCAAGGTCAAAGAAGCTGTCGTTGAGGTCAATCTCCTCTTTGTTAATGCCAAGTATACGGCTCCAGAGCTCCTGCAACTTCTGCTGCTTTGATGTTGTGGCATGCAGACGATTCCTGACTTCCCGCTTTTCTGTTTCTATGTTGGATTTGATCATGTCGGACTTTTTGCCTTTGAACACTAGTGAACCGTCACTGTTGTACTTAACCAGCTGGCTCGTTTTATGAAGCTTTCCTTTCCTACCCGGCATATTCCGACAACCAGCGTCAAGCCAGTTTGTGCCTTGGATCGATGTGGAGGTGGCAGATTGAAACTGCCCCTCGATTAGAAGCTCTCCTATTGCCCCAAAGGGAAGTAATCGTTCTGGGTTCTGAGGGTCCACCACCCAAGTTGCTGTTGCACCAGAGCAGTTGGCTCCCAATACTTCTTCATCCAAGTATTTGCTAGTATTGCTGAAATGCCATACCTCAACTAGATCTTCCTCCGTCATTGACTGCAAGTTGCTTACCAGCTCCTCTGAGTCGTCAAAAAGTCTCTGTACAGTTCGTCCGAATTGTCCTAGAACCTTATCCATTTGAGTCACGTCAATTGTTGCTGAGTCAAAACTGGCCATTACAAGGAAACCCTTGGGGTCAAGAGAGCAGACCAGCATGAGTGCATATGTATTAAATTTCAGTGCCTCACGTGCAGCATCTTCGTCTCCTGCCGGGACAAAGCCATTTGCTGGCCCTTCTCCCGTTATGCTCGTGTCATCCTCAGTAGCCATTGGGTGGATCACAATGCCAGTCCTCAACTCGCAAGCTTCGCGTGCGTCGGGGCTTAGGCGTCGGATATGCTGCAGGCCCATGTGTTCGTGGGGGATACGAAAGGCTGTGTCGTTTTGGATTTTTCGTAGATATTCGCTAACTCGTGAATTTCTATCAATTCGTACGCGAACAGGCACTGTGGTAATCATAGGCCCTTCGATCTTGTGAATGTCGACAACTGAGGCGTTTCTACCCGTCAGAGTTTCTCCAAAGATGACATCGTCGGAGGCTGTATAGGCCCCTGCAACTAAGCCCCAGGCTGCCCGAATGGCAATTGCAATACTCGTGCTTGATATTAAGGGCTTGCTTATTGGAACGTAATGTTCAAGCAGAGATTGAGCCTGTGTTTGGTAGCCGGGCCATGGGAGAGATGGAAACTGTAAACTGGTGGCGCCTTGTAGCTGTCCTTTCCAGTAGCTCTTGGACTCGTTGCTGTTGAGGCCACCAAGATATTTGATGAAGGAATTGAACGCTACTGGTCGTTCTATTTCTTTCCCGTTGTACGCCCTATTGATGCGCCTGACGATCAATGGCATCGACCAACCATCATAAAGTGCGTGGTGTATCGTCAAGACGAAATGAGCCCCATTTGTTGTTTTATTAGGGAGAACTGCGAAACGGATAAGCGCTGTGCCCAATCCCATTGGCTCTTTTCGATCTTGAGCCAAGTACTCCTCTAATGTTCGACCTGACCGCCACGAGATTCCATCCCTGACCACAACTTGCATGAGACCATGGCCAGGAACTTGCACGATACGGGTCCGTAGGATCGCCGAGTCAGCGACGGCAATTTCAAATGCCCTCTTAAGCCGTTCTGCCATTTGGATATCTTTGAGCTCAACAACTCTTTGAGCAACATAAGCTTCGCTGATTTTTGCAGAAAGAGCCATTAGCCCTTCCTGGAGCGGAGTACAGGGGTACACATCCACTATCGACGATGTGTTAAGACTGCAAAGATTTGCTGCTTCAACACGAGCATCTTCCGCTTGCCAGGTCGAGTCTATCAGTGAAAATGGTGGTTTTTCCGTGTGTGCGTCGACATCGTCGGTATGCTTCAAAGTCAAAGCCAGCTCAGAGAGCGTTGGATATCGGAAGATGTCAGCCACACTCGTTAAAATGTTCTGCCCGCGTGCAGCAGCCACCAACTTCATCGCCATGAGCGAATCGCCCCCCAAATCGAAGAAATTGCTTTGCACGTTAATGTCCGCTTCTTTACCAAACAAATCTATCATGATGTGCTGCAACTTCCGCTCCATCTCCGACTGCGGCTCTCGCGCCTGTTCCGTGGACGTCCTGAGTTTTATAAGCTCCTTCCTTGACATAGCAGATCCAATGGCCCGGAGTTTCTTTCGATCTGTTTTGCATGACACTAACAATGGCATTTCGAAGAGTGGAATGTATGCTGCTGGCACCATATATCGAGGAAGGGAAGCTGCAAGTTCCTTGTCCATGATATTTAAAACCTGCTGAAGTTCTGTGGAAAATGCCGTTATTTCGCCCTGTCCCTGTGCTTTCGGTGTATTTTCTTGGGCAATAAATGCGACCAAAGTTGGCTCTCCCCTCATTCCACCCGGTGTGATAACCTCCGCTGCAACTGTGGTTCCAGCAGGTAACTTCATCCTCAGATGATGTTCAACCTCCCCTAGCTCCACTCTCTGTCCCCGGAGCTTTACTTGTTGATCGCCTCGGCCAACGAATACTATGGAGCCTGAACCATCTGGATCATATCGTACGAGATCACCTGTTTTATAGAAACGGCCGTGTCGCCCAGGGTTCCCTCCTCCACCGGAAACTAGCCACGTGGGATCGTTGATAAAACCAGTTGAGGACTTTACTGGATCATTAAGATAACCTTGGCCTACAATTGGTCCTTCAATAATGAGTTCTCCAATGGCTCCGATAGGCATCAGGCAATTGTGATCTGCGGGATCCACCACCCATGTAACGCCGCCAACGCCCTTGCCGATGCTGGTGTATGACCGATCAATGTGAACGTCATTGTTAATTGTGCATCCAACTGTGCACTCTGAAGGACCGTATGCAATAATGATCTTTGTGAATCTACCCCAGTTGGCCGCATCTCGGGCAGAAACGGACTCTCCACCTAGACCAAGGACTTCAAGAGATGGTAGAATATCTGATTCAAGTACTCTTGCAACTGACGGTGTCATATGGGCCATGTTAACTTCCATATTACGTATTGCACCGCTAAGGTTGTTTACTCGGTCATCTTCGGAGGGTACACAGACACAACCTCCATGTGCGAGGGTGCACAACATGCAATCGATACTGACGTCGAAGGCATACGACGGGAAATCGAGCACGCGTGAGTGAGGTCCATAACCTACAGCCTCCGCTCTGGGCAATGCACCACTGACGTAGTTGGTGTGCGATATCACGACACCTTTCGGTTTACCGGTACTTCCTGAAGTGAAAATAATATACAACGTAGATGACCCAGGAACGGACGGCAAGGCGGCCGTGGAGCATGAATTTTGCTTTGATTGGAAAATGTGATGACTAACGGCGAGAACAGTTCCTTTGGGCAGAAGTCGCTGTCCCAGTTCCTCCTGCTTTCTGGAAGTCAACATAAGATTTGCACTCACTTCCGTCACTATGGTCTCCAATCGTGCCTCTGGTTGACTAGGGTCCGTGAGCACCAAGGCTCCACCCGCCTTCATCACAGCGAGCACAGCAACAACAGTCCACATTGACTTTTCAAAACAGAGTGGCACCGCCGTCCCTATTTTGACACCCAGTTCAATAAGACGTATTGCCAGCTGCGTTGAAAAGCGATCAACCTCTCCGTATGATAGCTCCCCATCCCACGAGACAACCGCCATGCGATTAGGATCTTTTTGGACGTTTTTCATGAACGTAACGTGGATGCATTCATCAATTTCTGGAGGGACGATCGCATTCCATTTCCATAATTGCTGCAACTCACGATCTCCAATTTGCATAGCCTGAGACACTGTCATGTCCAGGTTTACGACTACCGAATTAAATATATCAATGAATCCGTCGACATGGATTTCAATTGCGTTTCGAGATAATGTGGAGTGTTGCCCGTGGTGCTGTAAATACAACTTCTCCCCAGATATGGATATTTCTATGGCAATTGCTAGCTATTTATCCAGGGTTCAGCCGGGGAGATCTCGCAAAGCTGCGTAATAAAATTCAAAATAACTTACATCGCCATACTTTTCCGCGGTGTGAGCCACATTTATGAAGAAAATGGAATAATCCTTCAACTGCTTTCGTTCGTCATTGGAGATGCTGGGACGCCTTGCACGAATGGACTCTAGGGGTTTAGAGATGTGATCGCTCTCCCCCAAAATGATATCAATGATATTGCCGGAGAATTTGGGTCTTAAAGTGGAATATTCGTCAATTGATGCTTCCGTAAGGCCCCATGCAAATTCTCCATCCTCACTGAGTCCACTGCCGCGGTACAGAAGCAACACCCAAGCCAAAACCAGGAGGTCAAGCTGGTCCTCCATGTTCCGGTTAAAAAAAAGTGGTTGCTCGATCGAGATGGCATCTACCCTACCATTTGCATCACCGTTTAAGTGAACGCCTCCGCTTGTTTTGACATCTTCACATGCGGATAGATTGCTGTTCATGGTGCAATCGAGTACAATTGATTCCTGAAGTTGACAGCTAGATGTTGTCCTTGCTGGTGCCTTGTTTGAAGAATATGTGATGACTTTTATCATCCCATCGTATATACAAAGTCTGAACAGGGCGATTTCTCTTTACCAAACACTCCCCTACGCCTAGCAGTTTATATTTTGCCACCTGGTATTTTATCGCAATTGCAACCAAGTTCCACCTTAATTGATGTATCCTTACGCTGGTTCGTCACCTCAGGCCTGTCGTCAGGATATATTGTGCAATGCGTCATACGTTCCTACCAGGGTACCCTTGGCTTGTGAAGTGAAGGATGGAAACTTTACTCCAAAACCGTCCATATCGCGTAATGGACTACTGACCTTCATTTTTCAATTTCATTTTTTGCGAGGATCGATTTTTGCAAAACGACCTGCACCGAGCGCCCTAAGGCAGATAATGGAGACCAGCGGTAAATAGCGGCTAAGGACTTACCCACACAGATAGTCGAACATACTCATGGTCGTTCGCGTAAGGGCCGAGAATGGAACGTAAAACCTACCCCATCCAATGAGGGTGGATTGCTCTGCTCCCTTGATTGTGACTGGCTTTTGTGGAGTTAAAGAGGATCAGCTCCACAGAGGAGAAAAGGCTACGAAAACGATGAGGGGGGAGGCGATCACTCATATTATCGTTTCATCCATGTTCGCATCATTATGGAGACAAGCCGAAGCCCAAGCAATTTGTGTTATTGGTGGAGTTAATTCCATCAGATAAGATGACACCATCTCCGATGTCGCGCGGGCATGGTTGGTGCAGATGGTTTAGTTATCTGATCCATCTGCACGCTATGCTCCAACAGCGGAATGCGCTCACTTCAAGCTCGTTTCGATGAATGTACTGCCTGTATTGTATATATGTACAATACCGTACTGCAATACCGTACTGTCAATACAGAGTTACGCGATACATACTCCGTACAATACAATCTGATAAAAGCCACCACCCAGAAAACAGCAATTAACAACAGCCCCTTGTAGGTTTGCTTGGCGGTTGTTATTGATCCACACAAGCGGGAATGCAGAAAAACGGCAACACTTGAGAACTCTTCGTGGGGGCGAAGCTGGGTAGCTAAGGTCGATAGATCCGGGAACTTCAAACCTTTCGTGCACAGCGATATGTTTATTCCCAGGGTGCATCGATCCCCGCCAGCTTTTGCTTGCAGATAATATCACATTGGTGATCAAAGCCGTCTGGGAGGAGCATTTCACTGCTGTCCAACAATCATCATGGTTGAAGCTTCGGAGGCTGCTGGCGATTCTCGAGCCGTAGAGAATCAAAAGGTACTGTATAAATGGCCGGCCAAATATATGTATAGAAACAAGGCTAAAGAGATGATGATTATGCAGTTTATTGGACGAGCTACCAGATATGCTCGCCTTCTGATCTCTGCAGAGCCCACCGCTGTTGACCTCACGCTTCTCAGCGTCGGTATTCTAGCTGCGATTGCCTCTGGTGTGCCCTTCCCTCTCATGGGTATCCTCTTCGGTCAATTGGTCGACAACCTCAACTCTGCATCTTGCAGTGCAAATTCCCAAACTGGGCCATCACATCAAGCAGAAGTCAATGACAAGGTTCTCAAAGTGGTGTATGTCGGAATCGCCTACTTTGTATTGGTGTATATATATGTGGCCTCGTGGAATTTGTTTGGTGAACGTCTCGCCCAGAGGCTCCGTGAGCGGTATTTGAAAAGCTTATTACGGCAAGATGTTTCCTTCTTCGATGAAATGCCAGCAGGGGAAGCCGCTTCGCGACTTACGGGGGACATAACCACCATTCAGCAGGGAACCTCTGAGAAAGTCGGTGTTGTGCTCAACAGCGTTTCTTTTTTCATCACCGCTTATATTGTCGCTTTTATTAAGGACGCAAAACTTGGTGGAGAGTTAGTGTCTCTAACACCGGCTTACCTACTTATGTCGCTTGTAGGCGGTTATTATACACAGAAGTATGCCTCTGTTGTGTTAACAAATGTGGCTGGAGCGGCTTCCGTTGCGATGGAATCATTATCAAATGCAACAGTTGTGCATGCTTTCTCAGCGAATGCACAGCTAGAATCAAAATTTGCGGCCCTCCTGGGCAATGCAAAAGCTGCTGGAATTAAGAAAGCAATTGCAGTAGCTTCCCAGTCCGGATTACTGTTCTTCATTGCATACTCGGCGAATGCCCTTGCATTTTGGCAAGGCTCGAAAACGATTGCAGATTCAATTGCTACTGGGAATTCTGGAACATCTGTCGGGACCACTTACACAGTAATATTTATTCTAGTCGATGGTGAGTGCTTCAATTTCCAAGTACAATGAGATTTTCCGCTAACACATCATTTTCAAGCTTCCTTGATCCTAAGTCAGGTAGCTCCGTTCGTCCAAATCTTTGATGCAGCCGGCGCCACTTTCGAAAAATTAGATAAGGATATGAACCGCGAATCAAAAATAGATGGTACAGTAGACGATAGGGGGTTGAATCTCCCGAATTCTGTCGGTGACATTGAATTAAAGAATGTCTATTTCTCTTTCCCGTCCCGTCCCGATAACGCCGTGCTGAAGGGTGTCTCAATTACATGCCCAGCAGGAAAGCATACAGCAATTGTTGGTCTGTCTGGAAGCGGGAAGTCGACTGTCGCTGGACTGATTACACGTTTATATGATCCAACAGATGGAGAAGTGCTTTTTGACAGCCATAACATCAAGGAACTCAACGTCCGGTCCCTACGAAGCAACTTTAGCCTTGTTCAGCAAGAGCCCTCCCTTCTCGATCGATCGATCTTGGAGAATATTGCTCTAGGCTTAATTAATTCCCCAGCCCATTCTCACTTAACCGCAACTTTGTTGGGGCAGAAACTATCTGACGTCGCCGCTGCCATCAGGGATGGGCACGACCTAACGCGAGCGGCACAAATCCAAGGCCCAGAGGTCGTCGAAATCGTGGAACTAGTCCAGAAGGCCGCAGAACTTGCTGATGCTGGTATATTTATCGGCCGTCTGAAGGATGGTTATGGTACGCTTGTCGGTTCAAGTGGTAGTTTAATTTCAGGAGGTCAAAAGCAAAGAATTTCCATTGCTCGAGCTTTGGTTAAAGGTCCAAAACTTTTGATCCTTGATGAAGCTACTGCCGCCCTGGATTCCGCCAGCCAGCAAAGGGTGCAGTCTGCAATTGAGAGCGCAATGGGCGGGAAAACTTTGATCACTATTGCCCACCGCCTATCCACCATTCAGAATGCAAATAATATAGTTGTTATGAATCAAGGTCAAGTTATTGAGCAGGGGACGCATACAGAGCTGATTACAAAAGATGGAGCATACGCTGGTCTTGTGCGTCTACAGAATCTCAACGCACATCCAGAGCAGGAGGGAATCTCGAGCGAGACGCTAATGGCAGAGGATTCGGTAGAAAATGTATCTGAGAAAGTTACCCACAGTTCCCCTCTTGTAGAAGCCAGACTTGATGAGAAGCACTCGTTTGAGACACCCACACCGAAGGAAGAAGATGCCGATGGTATAAGCGCGAAACGCTCCATATTGTCCACGTTTAGAGCTCTCGGCCCAATGTTCCGTCCATATCTTCTTTTCGTCCTTCTAGCCTTGGTCAGCGCTGTCGTTGTAGGTGGTACGTATTCTGCAGCTGCAGTCATTTTCGGCAGCACGGTCGGCGAATTAAGTCCTTGCAAAATGCCAGATTCAATCAGATCTGCGGGAAGATTTTATGGGTTGATGTTCTTCACCCTCGCCATTATCGAATTTTTTGCTAATCTTGCAAGTTGGTCCGCGTTTGGATTGATTGCCGAAAAAATCACGTATAAAGTCCGAGTTCTCTCTTTCAGGGCTCTAATGGAACAGGACCTGCAATGGCATCAGTCTGATGGGCGGAGTCCCACCCTCCTTCTCTCGGTCATCACCCAGGATGGTAATGCGCTGTCTGGCCTTACTGGGTCTGTGGTTGGCTCCATTGTTGCGATATTGGTTAATCTGGTTTCCGCGATCGTCCTATCTCACGTCATTGCATGGAAAATTGCATTGGTTTGTCTTGCTGTTGTTCCTCTGATGCTTGGTGCGGGGGTCATGCGAGTAATGACGATGACGCGATTCCAAGCACGGCACGCTCAATCATTCGCAAAGTCGCTTGGAATAACAGTTGAAGCAGTCAACCTCATCAAAACCGTGTCTGCCCTATCCCTGGAACATGAAATCTTGAAAACATATAAGCGCTCTCTAAAAGGCCCAGTCAAGGAAATTGCGCAACAAAGCGCCTATGCTAACCTTTGGCTAGCAATTGCATACGGCCTCAGCAATTTTCTGTACGCACTTGCCTACTGGTGGGGAGCCAAACGAATCATTGCCGGCGACTATTCTCAAACTCAGTTCTTTGTTGTGCTAGTGGCTCTTCTCGTCAGTGCACAACTTTGGGGTCAGATGTTCACACTGGCGCCAGATGTATCGCGTGCTTTCACTGCATTAGCTCGAATTATGAACCTCCTCGACCTGGGATCAACCAAAAAGTTCTCTGGCCCGATTCAACCGCTCGGGAGAGGTCTCAATGATGTTGAAGCCAATGCAGATACAAAGGAGAAACTCTGTAGTTTAAATCACGGAGGCATCAGTGTTGATTTTGACAACGTGAAATTTTCCTATCCGGCCCGTCCAGACGTCCCGGTTCTCCATGGTCTTAATCTCCGTGTCAAACCCGGGCAATTTGCAGCACTGGTTGGTCCCAGCGGTGCAGGAAAGTCCACCATAATATCACTTATTGAAAGACTGTACTCGCCGAGCTCCGGCAGCGTCCTGATTGATGGCCAAGATATCTCCAAACGTGAAGGTGTCTCATTCCGCGATAATATTTCCCTTGTTCCTCAGGATTGTGTGCTATTTGACGGCACCATCAGGTTCAATGTTGCCCTTGGGGCAAGGCCTGGCCATATACCAACAGATGCGGAGATTGAAGAGGCATGCCGGTTGGCAAATATTCATGACACCATACGTAATCTACCAGAAGGGTATGACACGAATTGCGGACCTGGCGGAAACCAATTATCAGGCGGACAGAAGCAGCGACTTGCAATTGCACGCGCGCTCGTCCGGAAGCCCCAGCTACTGCTCCTTGACGAATCAACAAGTGCACTCGACGCAGAATCCGAGCAACTGCTTCAAGCTGGCCTAGAAACAGCTACCCGAGGTATCACTGTTATCGCCATTGCGCACAGACTGTATACTATCCGAAAAGCAGACGTTATATTTCTCATTGAGGATGGAAAATGCACTGATCAGGGTACTCATGCAGAATTAGTGGAGCGAAGCGAGAGTTATAAAATTAATGCTCTGCATCAGGCATTTGAATGATCTTTGAAATGCTTGGATCGTAGATCAACGGTAACTGTTAAATGGGTGTTTGTATGTACTTTCGGGATTGTTTGTGGTGCTATTTCTACTCTCCATAGAGTATCTTCTTAGAGGCTTTATTTGGTATATGATTTTTCATGAAGGTTGCTGACTCATATGTGTTATGGCTGCTTTAATTTTAGTTTATTAACTATAGAAAATCTCATAGTTGTTAAGATATTCAATACGTTTGTGTAATTCTCTAGATAATTGCATGAGCAGCAGTACCGGACTATCTGAAGTATCCGGAGAGAAGATAATTCCAATTGAAAGCATTGTAGGAGCTGTAGGAGAACAAAACGTTCCATTATTCTTCTTGATCAAACCGTTAACTACCAAAACATCTTGAACACTAGTCATAGATGGTGGGTACAGACTCCATCCGGACATCAAAACACCATGCCATAATACCAGCCAAACAGTTAGATGTGTCATAAATTAGTTCGCCGCGTCTCCAAGCTTCATATAATTCCAGCAAACTACGATATTGTTTCAATGTTAGCACAGATCAACCCTCTCGACTAGAACGTAAAAGTTCTACTAAATGAAGAATAAAAAGGTAATTTAAAGGAGATAGGCATACTTGAAAATCCCAAATCATCCCCAAAGAACAGCTTTGAGACTTCTTCTCCAGACACCACACCATCAAAGTCACTATATGCAACTGCATTTTCCCCCACAGCCAGTCCCATTGACGGGGGCAGGTCCTGCAGTTCTGAGAATTTTGGCGCTGTCCCAAGCATCTCGCTCAGCATTCGCTGGTAAATGTTCATGGCAACGTAGTGCCCGTGGTGCATTGCTCTGCCACCCCGTTTGATACCCGACCAGAGAGCAACGTCACCGGCTGCAAAATGGTACTGGGAATTTGGCACCTCTTCCGGGAAGTTTAGGCTAGTGATATATGTCAGCCGCTATCGGAAACTGCCTGCAAACTGCAGTTGTTTTGCGAAAGGGAGCTGTGATGGTGATGGCGATGCTTACGTCGCATTGATTTTCACATAACCTTCTTTGTCAAGCACGGAATTGGGCAGATAGGAAGTAGTTGGACTATACTTGGATATGGCATTGATGACATAGCTGGCCTCCATCGTACGACTGTTTGCTAATTTTACAGTGTAAATCGGGGGAACACCCTCCTTCGACTGTATTTGCGTTGTTTCAGCGACCCGTGAGCCCATAATGGTTTCAACACCACAGTCATGAAGTAGCTTGAGGGCCCGATCGCGGAACTCGTCAGGAAGCGGCTCGGATGAGAGAAGCTTGGGTCTCGAATGTATCAGGGTAATCTTTCGGTCCGGCTGTATCATTTTCAACTCAGCTGCGATTTCAATACCGACAGCACCTACAAATTTATTTCTTCAGTTAATCTGTGACCTTGCGTGTCAAAGGAGTACAGTACTATATATCACACATTAAGATCAATCAGTTTGTTGGAAAACTCACCACCACCAATAACAATTACCCCATTTTCTGCAATCTTTGTTTTCTCAATATGTTTCCTCGTTTCAAGAAGATACTCATCTTTGGTCAAAGCCTGTGGCGCGCTTGGCCACGTTCGTCTCAGGCCCGAGCTTGCGACCAAGTAGTCATACTTTTGGACAATTTCCTTGTTTGTGACGGCTTCCCTAATGATGGAGATTTTTCGCTCACAGTCCACTTGTCTGACACTGCCTTGGATGCATTTAACGGCTGGAGTTTTTAGGGCCGGGATGTCTGTGAACTTTTTCCATGCAGAAGAGGCAAATTCTTCCGAAGCGAATGCAAGTGGTGTCCCAATGAGGTGGTCTTGTGAGGTGTTCACCTCTTGTTAGTATCCTATTTTGCGCTCTCTAGTGGGATCGTGGAGGAACGTACAGTAGCCATCTCGCTCATCCACGATGGTTACCTGCACATTGATCTTCTTTTTCACGTCTCCTGACTCAGAAGTCAAGCCACCAGCAAATCGACAATTTCGGCCCTGGCATAGATCAAGAAGATTGACGGTTGCCGCAAGTCCAGAGTACGAACCGCCAATCACTAGAATTTGTTGGGGAGGCTCTCCGTTGGAGGAACTCCCGGATCCCTCATGGCTAGGCATAGTGAGAGTCCAACTTTGGAATAACTTGTGCAGAAGTGGGGCGCTGAGAAGTGACGAGATGACTGAACAAGTGTAGGTAAATATAAGATGGTATAAACGCGAGATCATGGCAGAAATTTGACACGGGATGGCTGGCACGGTTGTGGATTCAAGCCATTTAGAGAACTGACGGTGCCAACATGAGACGCATTCCTTGTGTGAAGAAGAAAACATGTTGAAGGTGTCTTGCCGTCCATATCGAGGGCTTTCTTGACCACCACCGCGGAAATTACAACCGGTACCGCAGGTCTGGAAGACAGCCTAACAGGGGGGTGCCACGTCGGGGGTTGGGGTATTGAAGTGTGAGAATTGCATGAAAACCAGCGATGCTTCCTCTCACGTCCAAAAGCTTCACAGCAAAATCCGGGTAACTATGTGCTAAATTACACTTGGCGATAATTTTCCGTCGCATCTGATAAGCCCAGGTGGGGGACTGGGCACGCCAGAATCCGCTTCATTCTCGGGCTGTTCGTTTGGTTTAGGTTATCTGATCCGGATTTGGGCGGACCTAAGCCGCGTGGGACCCAGCTAAAGTTATCTGATCTCAGCACATGGCCCCTGGTGAAACACAGGACCATACAGGTTCGCAGTGCCCGAATACCCGTTGTTCCAAATACCCTCAAAACGGACGGTGGTAATACTGTATTTTTCGCATCTGTCTGTTATGAATAGTAACCGTAATGTGTATAAAAGTACTTAGGTAATGTATGTATGTATGTATGTATGTATGTATGTATGTATGTATGTATGTATGTATGTATGTATGTATGTATGTATGTATGTATGTATGTATGTATGGAGTGCTGTACTGTTCTGAATATCAATGATACCATCACTTTCAAAAAGACATATTCCATACTCCATAAAAAAGCGGAGGAGACATAAAGACCCACCTAAAGTGAAGGTCCTTTTTATCATATGAGATTGTTGCAGCGAGTCAAAATTGTAGGTCTGGGTTCCTCTGGGCCGACAGCAGTCTGAGCCTTTGAGCAGCCCAAAAAAAAAAAAGAAAAAAAAAAGGACCAGGAGCCAAGCTCTTGTGAATATTGTGTTACGCAATCCCTTATGTCTTTCTTTCTTTCATAACTCGGTTTCTTCATTTCTGTTTTGGAATTCTAATATTGTCCTTCGTTTGAAAGGTTTACGTGCGGTTTTGCGTCAATAAAACAAATAGATCAACTGGGGCCTTCATGCGAGGAGGAGGGGCAGAAGACAGGGACGTTGTTGACATGGCATTTGAGTTAGGTGACATCGGCACAATCATTCTGTAGGCAACATCCCCTTGTTTTATGCACAGGCGAATTAAGTATGTTACTTTCTCATGAGGCGATAGTTATTTCGGGTTTTTTTTCAATTGTTAGCTTACGTTTCCTCGGCCTGATCTTTCAACTACATGACCAGATATGTCCTATTTTCAAATCTTTCCATTTCTACTAGTTACTGAGGAAGCAATTGTGTAAACTGCCCACATGTCTTGATGATGAGAAACTGTACTCCGAAGCGCAGCAAAAGCGCAAGACAAATGACAGGCGAGTGGAAGCAGACTCTCTGTGTCCCTCCTCCTCTGTGAACTTCTACACTGTCAGCTATTCAGATGAGTTGTGGCTGCTTTAGTGTCCACAGCACAAAGCTGATTTGCGGCTGCAGCTCAAAGCCGTTGCAAAATGCGCCAGGGTCTTCATAACAGTCGGTTAACTAATAGTTAGTTACCCCAGGCCGTGTTTGGAGGCCAAGCAAATGCAAATGATGTCACTCCTTCGAGGAGGCTTAAAATGAGGATAAACGGCCCTGAGATTTTCATCATGCAACTACTGTCTATACCTTTGAGAAATACGGGTTGACGTGAGAATATACTATATTGCTTCATTCTGAATCTTCGCCACTAATTTTCGATCGCTCAATAGCACTCGCAATCTCAGCAGCAGATTTAACATGCACGCTCTCATAGTTGATCATAAGTATGTTCAAGACTTAGAATCGCATAACCTATGGCCTAGTTGAATATATAACGTGGTTATCGCATGGCCCTGCTTTTACACATCGTTTTCTCTTCTCCAAAACACCGTGCGACATAGGCTAACAATGCCCATAGTGACATTAACCGGTTGGTTATGGAGAAGATCCTCAAAAAGTTAGGTGTTACCGTTGATGTGGCTGCGACCAGTCAGCAAGCGTTGGAATATCTGGAGCGGTGTATCCATGGCCTGGCTTTAAGAAGGCCAGATGTTATTTTCATGAAAGTATGTAACTCTATTAGAACTGCCTTTTCTGATAGCCACATTAGTATCTTCAATTCAGCTTCAAGAACATTTGTACGTCCTGAACATGAAGGAGGAACCAGCGAACTATCCTGTTATATATGCTAGCTGCTAAAATGGTCGCTCCAGATGAAAATTGGCCCCGTTGACGGACTCGAAACGACTCATATCATCCGAACGCAACCTCCTTTCTCTACTGATCTCAAAACCCTTTCTACGCCCATAATAGCCCTAACCAATCACTCAATTTTGCCCTCGTCACCCAGCCATCTTTGGGCTCCATTTATTAGAGACGGCGAAATTCGATTTCCAGTGAGACTGACCGACGTTGCAAAGGTTATGAAATCAGTTAGGTTCGAAGTGGTTCCAGCTGCAACGATCCCTGGGAACCAGTGCAATAATGCTTCATTTGCAAGCCACAACAACAACAGCTCGGTAAGAAGACCAATTTGGGGACCGATGCCCCTGAGAAGATATCCGGGCCCAAGATCTCTGTTATGAAGGAGTTTTCATATATATATATATATATATACGTCTATATGCCACATAATTGTTTTATGAACCATGATCTATTTCTTGTCGATTGTGTAAGGGAAATCACGCAATTGTTTCCGCTGTTAGGTTCTAATTTGAGAATGAAAATGGTCTAATCGAGCGATCATTTAACAACTAATAAACAAGCCTCTCAAAATGCGTCTCTGTGTGTATTGGTGATCGAGGACAGCATTGCCCAGGTGGAGTTGCCTCGACTCTAGGTTCCAATATTCTTTTTGTCTTCTTAAACCATCAAGTACACATGTTCATGACAACCAACGCTCTGATGATTACCTCAGATGCATTCGTAAAGTCCCATGGTCCCATGTCTTCTTCATGG
The DNA here is from genome assembly GCF_000150705.2 of Paracoccidioides lutzii. Classification (NCBI taxonomy): domain Eukaryota; kingdom Fungi; phylum Ascomycota; class Eurotiomycetes; order Onygenales; family Ajellomycetaceae; genus Paracoccidioides; species Paracoccidioides lutzii. Next base: position 1,170,580 of record NW_015440949.1, on the reverse strand, counting down.
GTATTTGAACTAGGGGACTTCATCAAGGAGGCAGTTCTGGCTCGTTGGTCTGCTTGAAGGTAACAAATCGACAGTCCCGCTATTTCTATGCAAAATACCAGCAAATTAGAAGCAGTCCATCAAAAATGCACAGGTACAACCAATGCTTGCACTCGTCATATATACTCTCCAACTTTAGGTTTCTGGCGTCGCGTGCCTAGCGTTTCAGCTGGGGAGTAGCTACAGTTGAACTTCAAGGAGGGAATTCAAAGACCCCCGTATTCCAGATTTTTTGACATGTCATCGAAGATTATATCGGGCGACGATAAGAAATAAAAATTGTCTCAATATCCGAAGGTTGAAATTAAGGGGCTAAACTTTTACATAACCCTAACTTAGGGCAAGGTTCAGGCACGCGGCTAAACCCCCTTTCCTATGATGTCATCGCGAAGGCAGCAGTCACCGCCATTTTTCGTTTTGAAGGAATCCAATATCGAAACAACTCTACTCCGCATAATCCGAAGGTTTGCGACCGTCTCAAAACAAATATTCTTTTGACAAGTACGTAGAAACTAACTGGGAAGTCGAGATGAGAAGGGTTTCTGTTCAGGGTTGTCGGTTTCGCCCTTGCTATTCTGTGACCTGCCAGTGGTGGGCTGTGGACCTGTGAGCTTCCTGGTCACGCATGTTCGCAGCCCCGCCAATTCTTTTGCATGCAGGAAAGGATCCTTGCATCTTGCTGCTTCTCTTCTTCCTGAAGAGCTAGGCAACTGTGCGAGGAGCAGGCTCAATCCATGCTCCACATTCCAGGATGCTTCATACATAAAATCTTCAGGAGCGACGACTCTTACAGAGATGAACCGTGCGTACTGGAATCTCATCTGGTCATTCCCGCTTTTTCCATACGCTGTTTCGGTTATGAGTGGCAGAGCTGCGGCTCTGCTGCATTACGGCCACGGTGTACGGTGTAGCGACAGATTCTTCATTCTCCAATGGCAAATCGTCCATTGAGACAAGTCGTGCGGCGCATCTACTGATGATGACGGCTCTTTCTCTTCAAAGCGACCTGGAGCTGATCTGCTCTCAAGGTCTCTAAGCTGGTCACTTCCGACTTGAAGAGAACGCGGGGCCTAGGAACAAACAACGGTCCTAAACTCGCGCTTGATACCACAAATGTGATTTCCATCCCTGCCCCTTCCCTTGCCCTTTGCTATATATACTGAGGATGAAAATCTGTGTTTTGAGGAGCAATGATCGTAAAAAGTTCCAGGGGAGCAAAGGAATAAATTGGGGTCAATTGGATGATCTTGCCACCTCTTTTTATCCTTTTCTTCTTTACCTATCTCCTAGCCTTTATGAAAGATATTATAAAAGATTACCTCAGGCTCTCTACCAAGCGATGGTACGTAATCGGCAGCATCCCTTATCGACGAGGATACCTATTCTATGGCCCTCCAGGATGTTGTAAAACAAATCTTTGCTTCGCTGCTGCTGGTAACCTGGGCTTACCGATATATATCAAGGCTAAACTCATTTTGCATCTCAGAAGAATCAGCTGCACAACTCTTCTCGTTCCTTCCTGTTCGTTGTAATGTCCTTTTCGAGGACGTCGATGCTCCGGGCATAACCAACAAGAGGTTGATACATAAAAACCGAACTGGTCCATCTTTCCCATGGCACTGTCGTAACTACAGCTGGAGGGTGCAAACCCCCAAACTCGCCATTTATCAAACCAAAAACGATATCTGAATCACCCTCTGGAACCACCACAACTTCAGCCAGAGAGCCGTGAAAACCTGCAGTTTCATCACGTAAGGTCCTCTTCATACCCACATCAAGCCATTCCGCCAGGCTACCAACGAGGACACAAATTTCGATTTCCTTGCTCGAAATTCGCCTCGCGGGTTTCCGCGGATAAATTCACACCAGCGGAGATCCAAGGGCATCTACTAAAGACTCGTCAAAGGAGGATGTGGATGGAGTGGAGGAGTGGGTGATGAACTTCAAACGTGAGGGTGCCAAGAATACTCGGATTGGCAACGATGAATCAATAAAAAGGCGGTAAGGATTGCCATCCAGGTAGGAGTAGAGGTAAAACTACGGAGTGACAACTTAAGTCATCATGGTAGCAATGCTTTGACGTTGGCTCCCTTCCTGGTTGAATTTTTTTTTTTTTTTTTTTTTTTTGTTAGGTAATTCAGGGATGATAGGATAATAGCCAAAGGATATGAAGCGGAGGATGTGAAGGTTAGGGCTTGAGTCTTTGTTTAATATTTATAGACTATAAATACGCAATGAAAACACTTTCTAATATCCAGAATTCGTGGGCGATTTAAAAAAATAACAGGAAGACAAAGCTCTGAAAGAAGTTTGAGAAAAAATTATAATAGCACAGAGTGAGACACTCCATGTCAATCAGGGCAAAGTCCTAAACTGAGGAGTTGCTGATAAAACAAAAGAAAAACCCAAACACAGAATAAAATATGTATAATGGGACATAAAACAATTCAAAAGCCAAAATACTACAAAAGAGGTATATATAGATAATCAAAATAGTAGGACAAGCCAAAATCCCAGGGTGAGAATTACTCAGGGTGTGTCATCAGAAAATGGAAAGTAGATCTGGGAAGCATGTACGGTTTATGTAGAGAGAATCAAAAGATAAATAATCATCTGCGAAATCTAAAATGCGCCGGTTTGATAGGAAGGAAAGAATGCATTACTCAATAACAGATTCTAGGAATTTAGTGGCCCAATTGTTTAACCTTTGGAGTTTGTTAAGGATTCTGTCCAAAAATGATGATGATTTATTGGTGGTGCTATCATTCTCATCGTCGTTATCGGGAGCGGAGGTGGCGGTTGGAACTGCGGAGGCTGATATAGTAGTTGGTTTCAGATTTTGCGAACTAGTCTGAGTTGTTAGGGTTATGGAGGCACTGCTGCTTGTACTGACAGGCGGGTCATCAGGGGTTTCGAGGGCAGGATTATTTTCATCGGAATGAAGACCTATGGGATTTAGGGGGAGGCGGAGAGTTCCGTTATTGGGGAATGGTTTTATTTCTAGGGAGTCGCAAATTATATTGTAGACTTCGATGTTTTCTGGCGGACGTCTGGTTAGTTAAAATCAACCTGGAAAATTCGGAAGTTGGAAACGGAAGGGGACATACGGAAAACTTCCATACGGCTATTTGGATTGTGGGGAAATTTAGGGCCTCGAGCAACAAAGATGGATCTCATTAGAGGATGTTGGTGATCGTATCCATGAAGACCTCTTGGTCGATAAACTTCTTTGTTCATTTGCATCTTCTTAACGTCAAACTCCGTTCTTTCAACAATGGCCCATCCAGTTTTAGGAATTATCCAGAGAGGAGCAATACGATCGTTATTGGAGAAATGATACCGTTCGGGCATTGTTTCCCGGGTGTAAACTTCGATCGAGTCATGGTACGCTTTGGATGATTTCGAAAGCTGCTGCTTGAGGGTTTCGAGGTCTTCAGGACGCTTAGGCCGGATACCCCGAAGGGGCCACCCATCAATGCGATCCACCAGATCCATATCGATCAAATCTTCTAATTGAACTAGGCGATCTGTGGAAGTGGTGGCCATACCATGGTCAGATACAATGACCAAGTTGACAATTTCCGTGAGATTGCGGTCGTGGAGGCCTTGGAAAATATTTGCAAGCATTTTGTCGACATTTGTGATGGTAGTTCGGATTTCAGTACTATTCGGGCCAAACTTATGTCCATCACTATCAACGTTGGGTACGTAGGCTGCGATTAGTTGTGGTCGTCTATTTGTATTGGACGGCAAATCATCTTCCTCTCCCGGCAGGTCTAAAAATGATAGCACTCTATTGCCCTTGCGAAGTAAATCTTCCTTTCCATTGTATTTATCAAGATAGGTGGGTTCAACGTTAGCTATATGAGCTTCTGAGCCAGGCCACATATGGATTGCTGTCCGAACGCCTTGATTTTCAGCCGTCACCCACAATGGTTCTGCACTCCACCACTTTGGCTGCATACTTCTGGACGGGTCAGTATAATGGAACTCCTCTTTAAGGACCGGATCCCAAAATGTGTTGCCGACAACTCCATGGCTTTCAGGATAGAGTCCGGTAACCAGCGTAAAGTGATTTGGGAAGGTCACACTGGGGAAACTAGGAAGCATGTAGTCGGGAGAAATTCCGTTGGCTATAAATGAATTGAGCGTTGGAGTAAGCCCACGATTAAGAAAATCAGCCCGAAAGCCATCTAGGGAAATAAGAATTGTTGTTGGAGCAAAGAGAGAGGTGCCGTTGGAGAGAATGGTGCGATGCCGGTGAGAGGATCGGAAACCAGTCGACTCCTTGTATGCGCCCAAAAGAAGGAGAAGGAATAAGACCACAACGCCATTTGATAGTAAGCAAATTTTCCAACACCAGGAGCCCCTCGACTAAGCCAGAGAATGCTTATTAGCAACCTCAACTAAACGAGCTTACTTGTCGCAACAAGCCAGGTAGTTGGATCACGGAAAGGAAACAACAATATAACATACTGATTTGTAGAAACGGGAATCTGCCGTGACAGGGACTAAATCTGAGGACGCTGCTGATGACTGAGAGCTCGCATCGTCATGAAATTTGCCCTCTTCCATCTCGTACATGAGACCCTGCTCATTCTCTTTTCCCTCCTGGCGCTTTATCCATTCCGCTCTTCGCAGCAAACGCCGCTGCCTCTTTCGCTCCCGCTTTCCAATTCGTACGCTGCTGGCATTGTCGTGACCAGATCCGAGTATCCTCCAGAGCCCGTCTGTTCGACTTTGTCTAACAAGGAGCCGCTCACGCTCTTCTTCCTCCTCCAGAACCGTTCTATCGTGCTGAGATAGCTCCAAGGTCGTCCTGGAGTCTTTGACAAGCTCGTCATCTTCAGAATCCGAGTCTTGGTCGGACAGTGATCTCAGAGAGGAAACGTCATCGTCGTATGCGGAGGGAGAGAGCAGCGATGGACAAGGCGGCGCTTTTCGAAGAGGCATTATTTATCTGTCAGAAACCCGTGTGTCCCTTCACCAACTGGAATGGTTTCTCTTAAAATGATGGGTGATCGCATCGGTCATCTAACCACGACAACGATGTAGAATGCGATTAGTAAGTCATCTAGGGATCCATGGTTAGAATGTCGGCGATCTGGGGATGTAAATAAAGTTAAGTGGTTTCAAGGTACCAATACAAAATTACACGACTTTATGCCGTCAATTCTTCACATTCCTGCGTACGAGATCTGTATCATACTACAGTACAGGTGTCAATGTTTTATCTTGCATCATTCGTTGCTGCAGATATCTCTACATATATATGCGGAGTACAGTTGCCTCTAATGTTATCATTATATTTCAAATTATTTTGTATCTGGCAGTGTGATGCAATGCACAAATTACAGCGGATAATCCCCACAACGTATAGTTCTTCTTGAAAATGCTGTCAATTGTCTATGATCCCTTTGCAGCCCAATTCACATCCACGCCCATGCAGATACGAGACCACCCAACGCCTCTAGGCTCTTCAGGAGTGGCAGTGTTTAACTAGCGAACACAAACGAACAGATAATACCAGTGAATGGATAACTTCTCTACCACGCAACACGTTTATTCATATAAATAACAAAATGTCAATCACAAATGCTAAAAAAGCTATTTAACAAGTAAGAGTTCTCTTAGCTGTTTAAAGCATTTAAAGATGGTTATTCTTCAAGCATAATTGCTACTGCAAAGTTATATGACATTCTCTACTCCAGTCTTTACTATCGACTTTATGATTAACTATATACCACCCGTTGATACTCCACCCAAGAATTGAAACGTTCAATGGATTCTATCCAGGTCAGTCACTCCAGAATGTGACTGTATAAAATATGATCAATTTACTTCTGAACAGGAAATCAAATCTGAATCTAAGTCTTCTTCAACAGTTGATTTTAACTGAGGATGAAACTTTGTCAATCATCATGATGTGTCAAAATTCAAGTTCTTCTGAAAGTATGATTATCAGTGAGCTCCATGTGAAAATGTTAAGATAATTCATAGAAGATACAACTTTGATGAGACTAAGTTTTAGATAAGAGTTATTGAAACGGCTAGAAGTGATTACTGAGTGTGAAAAAGTTGATTGTTCAAAATTTGTAGTCTGAAGGCTGAGAGTGAGCTACTGTTATTGCAGCAGGTAATGCAATAAGCTAACCTTTGTATATGATGATCTAGTTAACGTCTGGGTGATAACCTTTCGTAACCAAAACCCTTAGCCCATCCGCTTAAAAAATTTCCGGTTTTTCCTCTTCCGGGTTAAAAAATTTGGGCCCCCCCCCCCCCCCCCCCCCCCCTCATAGCTTTCATTCTCTTTTCTTTTCTCCTAATGAATTCGTCTTTTGGTATAAGGAAGTGCTAGGGTTGTGACCGTTACAATTCTGAAGAGAAAACTATATTAATTCTCTTAATGTGAGATTGAAAAGCTGTCACATGACTGAATGATTAAAGTCGGTGGGAATGGCTAAACAAATGAAAGCTGAGATTAATCTGACTCAAAGAGATGTTTGACGAGGATACTTGATTCTTGATGAATATAAAAGTCATACTTCAGCTGTATTTGATCAATTCTACTCTAAGAATAATATCATTGTTCATTCTATATTATCTCATTTCTCTCATCTTCTTCAGTTTTTAAATGTTAGCTATTTTTCTCCTCTAAAAAAGGTGTACAGATGATAGATGAAAGAGAAAATGCAGTTTAACATTAATTATATCGATAAAAAAAAAAGATTTCACTCTATATTCAACAGCTTGTATAGACACTCTAAATGAGAACAACATTAATAGTGATTTAAAGCTTTATGGCTAGTTTTATACAATTCAGAGCAAGTCTTTGATCATTTGAACACGTAAATAACCATATACTTACAACGCTCATAGAGAATTCTCATAGTTTTAAGTCTTCTGAATCATAGTTGTATTTCATAATATATGACAACTGGAGCTGCAGAATGAGAAAGTCAAGAAATATCTCAAGCACTGTATATAGAGTTCACCTAGTCCAATTAATCAAGCCCTGGATCAACTGCTTAAAAATGTCAAATGACTAACTATATATAACGCTGCTATTCTGGCAAAGGAAAACAAGGAACTAAGAGCTGCAAATGAGAAGTAAAAGAGAAAGTGAGGGAAAAGCTATACATATATAGCTCAGGAAGGTGTTTTAAGAGTTGAAGAAGGATTAGATTGTGTATAAAATGTCAATGAAGGGGATAGAGGGACAGCTGAGGTTTTTGACTCTCAATCATGAAAATGAGCAGCACCACAGTGCAGTATATGTGGTACTATTGAACATGCTGCTCATACATGCTCAGGACCTACAGAAAATAGTTCATAATGTAATTAAACTCATTTTCTATATAGTTGTCGTTATATTTGCTTCTAAAAACGGAGAAGTGGATTACGTTAGTTATTTAGATCCTCCTAGAAGCGTCCCGTGCTTTCGAATCTGTGACTGTGGCTTGCCGACCTGACTGTCTAGCTCCAAGCACATTCCTTAAAAGCCCTGCATCTTCGATAAGAAATATATCATATCATATACTCCTCGCTTGGAATTTCGAATATACCTGGTCCAGATCCGTCGTTAATAATCTATTCCAACGGCTCTTAACACATGCTTGGAGGAAAAATACTCCATGGCTTCCCGAACATCTCAAGGAGGCCAGCCTCCTGCGGAAAATGTGAGATAAATATAGAATATCTATCAGGCTTCCGCAACGTTCTCCGAAAGACAGAAATACCAATTCTGATAGCATTAAAAAAGAAGAACAAATTGTTGTTAAAATACAATCCTATGCTCATTACGGCTGATCATTCAAACAGGAACCGAAACCTCTTGCCAACGATTGTAAGGTTAATCCGTTTATGTTTTTAGTTGCTTCGAAGATTGTGCATACTTCCCCGCTCCGTACGGAGAGCGTCAATATCAATTCTGTCCAAGTGTAAGAGAGAGGCTGTGGTGCTAATCTTAGAATTCATTCATCTATATCACAGATGATGCCATGATGGCCAAGTGGTTGCCCGTCGATCCAGCTTTGGAAACAGAGGAACAAACCCACTTCACCTGGCGTTTACCGAACTGGACGGAATTGGAGAAGACAGAACTAAGTCCGAAGTTTGAATGCGGTGGCTCAAAGTGGTAGGCCGTCCCTCTTGTTTGAAAATAGCCTATGGAAGCAGTGGCCTTGAAAATTCTGAATATTCGTGGGTTAATTCGAGTAGGAGGATCCTACTCTACCCCCATGGAAATCGCCATAACCAGCATCTATCTGTATACCTCAAGCACGGCTACGATGAGGGAGAGATGCCAGGGCATTGGAGTGCCTGTGTCCAGTTCGCTTTGGTCCTATGGAATACCGAGAGCCCATCATCTTACATTTCCAAAAGTAAATACTTATGTCCCAGTCATCCTATTCTCGTCCTTCTGTGGCTAAAACTTGTCCTAGATGCCAAATTCCGTTTCTCCACAGATGGGCCGGATTGGGGTTTCACCAAATTTTGCGAACTTAGAAAGTTGTTAGGATATCTCGGGGATAAGCCATCCCTTCTGGGTAACGAGGAGGCGAATATAACCGTTTACGTGCGCATTATCAGAGACCATACTGGAGTCCTATGGCATACTTTTCTTGAGTGAGCATCCGTGTTTGTTGACATCACAACTCTGACACAATTCTGATACCGTGATAGCTACGACTCGAAGAAAGCTACTGGTCTAATTGGCCTAAAAAACCTTGGCTCAACTGGCTATCTGAATGTCATATTGCAGAGTTTCTATTTTACGAACATATTCCGTAAGGTATGCTTCCACCAGCCTATGTACAGTACACGTATACCATGAACTCTATCTATTCATTATCAGGTCACTAAGATCAAGGAGACTGTTTATCAGCTACCACTTGATAATGATTCATCCAAAAACACGTTTCTGTGGGCACTACAACGCCTTTTCTACTCACTACAAACCGACGATAGTCCTGTCTCAGCTCTAGAGCTTACCAGAGGACTTGGATGGGGACCCCAGCATCTCTTTATGCAACAGGATGCCCAAGAGATGGCTAGGGTGTTCATGGAGCGATTTGCGGTGGAATCCAAACTTTCTGATATTTTTCTTGGCAGAGTAAAGAGTTACATCTCCGTCGATGGCGTCCAAAAGCTGAGGATAGAAAAGTTCTTAGATATCAGTCTCAATGTCCAGAATATTCCTTCTCTTGCAGAGAGCTTTCAAGACTACATCAGGGAGAATACCGATGAGGAACGGACCGAACATGGCATCAGGAAAACCGCAACTGGCGTTATCTTTGGAAGCTTCCCTACTGTTCTTCATCTCCACTTGAAGCGATATGCATATGACATGGCTCAGCGCCAACTACTGAAAGTGAACGACACTTTCAGTTATCCTGAGGAATTTGATGCCTCTCCTTATCTCTCAGCCGATTCGGACATGTCTGAGCCATGGATATACCGACTCACTGGTGTTGTTGTGCACAGTGGAGGTGTCCATGGCGGTAGGTACTGGGTATACTTGCGTCCTTCGCCAAACGGGTCCTTTTATAAATTTGATGACGACAAGGTCACTCGTGCAATGCTAAGGAACGTCATGGAAGAAAATTATGGAGCAGAGGGGAAGGCGACGAACGCATATATGTTACTTTATGTACGGAAGTCGAGGATAGATGATATCCTTGTTGACGTTATAGAGGCCGATATCCCCACATATATCAGTATGTGCCCACTCCTTGCGTCTTGACCAGAGCAAATATACCTATTAAATTCTCATTCTAACACTCTTTGACGGAAAGAAACTGGATTGGCGCAAGACCGGGAAACGGCTGAACGACAAAAAAAAGAAAAGGAAGAGGATCCTCTCTACATGGGAATTAGCCTTATTACAGCCTCCTCGTTCC